>NC_041404.2:65091840-65349340 GCF_900747795.2 Erpetoichthys calabaricus | reverse complement strand
TAAACTAGTTTTAATGCATCAGAAAAATCGGAAATGATAGTATACCTCAGGGGTGGGCAAAGTCATTCCTGGAGGGCCGCAGTGGCTTGTTCCAACCCAATTGTTTAATAAGAAGCACTTATTGCTCTAGAAACACTTCTGCTTCATTTTAGTTATCTCCCTCATTAAGATTTTGAACCCTTATTGCTTATTTAAGTCTTAAACAGCTGCATTCTCAATTTTTAATTGCTCCTTATTAGCAATAAGATGCAAATGACAAGAGAAACCAGCAGTTATCCATTTTGCTTGTTGCCCTTTACACCTGTGTGTATTTATCGTGCACTATTTGGTTTAATTAAATACTTGGAAGGAAAGAGAAGAGAAAAAAGGACTGAGAATTACCCATCCGTTTTACACTTCAAAGTATTTGGATGATATCCTTAGAATGGACAAAAAATCTAGGATATGAGAATGACTTGACATAGCAGAGTTAAAGCACTAACAAGCCATGAAATGTAATTATTGGCAAGGATTGTTTTCTAATTAAGCAACTGGGTTGGAACAAAAACCTGCGGCCACTGCGGCCCTCCAGGAATGACTTTGCCCACCCCTGGTATAACTTATAGCAATCAAAACTTCAAAAGTACTAACAAAATACTCACGCTATATTAAAGCCTAATTGTTCTAATTTCCATGAGCTTTTAAATGCGTCAAACAACATATACAATTATAGTTAATGGTCATGCTTTTTAACTTACTTTCACTTTGATAACAGAACAAGGACAACCTGAGAAATTATTAATTCAACAGGGAAACAATAACTACTCCTCACTAATATCCTGTTTAAGGCTCAACAACAAATGTATAGTATGGCCTGCCCACCATTTCACTCTCGGTTTATTGCAGTCTTGTTTAAAAGCTACAGAGAAGCCATTAACCCGCTAATTACTTTCTTTGTAATGAAGCATTGGCATTCACACATGACTTCCAGTAACTACAAAAAAGGCTGCAGCAAGACTTACATAAAGAACCACCCTTTAATATTCTATATGATGTGGATTAGGCTGAATAAACAGGATGAAGCAGGATATATTTTATAGAAATACACTAAAAATTAAAGGATCACTGCTTTCTATGTCAATAACTTTTTATAAAATAAAAAAAAAAAAAACAAACTGAAATTGAATACATAAAGCTAAAGCAAGACTATCTCCAGAAGACTTAAAACTTTTTTAGCAGATAAATACAATATATACAGTGGCTTAAACAGAATCTTGAAAAAAAAATTTTGCTTATTCACACACCTGCGCACCTGCAAAGATCAGCATTAATATTTCATACTCTATACAATTATATTATACACATATATTTATTAATTTTTTTTTCAAATTACATTTATTTCATTTATTATACAGCTATGCATGTTGTGAGGTATAGTATTTGGGAAAATAAGTTGGCAGAAAGTGAATAGTAAGGCCAAAACGAATACCCAAAATATCAAAAAGCTGAGTAAACTGGAGGAGAAATGAATTACAATTTACAATGATCTCTACAGTTTTTATATTATTGTGAGCCTTTGTGTAAGTAAATCCACTTGATGCAAAGCCATACATTAGAAATTTGATTCTTAAGATTTTAATTCTTAAACATAGAATTTGAATATGCCACTTAACATATCAAATGAAAAACATTACTTTATTCATATTATTGACCTTAATATTTAATATATTCAATATATACAACCCCAATTCCAAAAAAAATTGGGACACTGTGCAAAATGTAAATAAAAATAGAATACAATGATTTGAAAATCATACAAACCCATATTTTATTCACAAAGTAACACAGAAAACACGTCAAATGTTGAAAGTGAGAAAATGTAACATTCTGAGAAAAGAATAAGACCATTTTGAATTTGATGGCAGCAACACATCCCAAAAAAGTTGGGACAGGGCCATGTTTACCACTATGTAGCATTCCCTCTTCCTTTAATAATACTCTGTAAACATCTGGGAACTGAAGAGACCAGTTGCTGGACTTTTGGGAGAGGAATGTTATCCCGTTCTTGTCTGATACAGGATTCTACCTGCTCAACAGTCCTTTGTCATATTTTTCGTTTCATTTGTGGATGACACAGCAAACTGTGCTCACAGGCAATGATTTCTGGAAGTGTTCCTGAGCCCATGCAGTGATTTCCATGACAGAATCAGGCCTGGTTTTAATGCAGTGCCGCCTGAGGGCTCAAAGATAACAGGCATCCAATATTGATTTTTGGCCTTGTCCCTTGCGCACAGAGGTTTCTCCAGATTCTCAGAATCTTTTGATAATATTATATACTGCAGATGATAAGATATTCAAAGTCTTCGCAATTTTAGGTTAAGGAACATTATTCTGAAATTGTTCCATGATTTGTAGACACCATTTTTTGCAGATTGGTGAACTTCTGCCCTTCTTTACTTCTCAGAGACTCTGCCGCTCTAAAGTGCTCTTTTTATATCCAATCATTTTACTGACCTGTTGCCAGTTAACCTAATTAGTTGGAAAATGTTCCTCCAGCCGTTTCTTTTTAGGACCACTTACTTTTCCAGCCTTTTGTTGGCCCTGTCCTAATTCTTCCGAGATGTACTGCTGCCGTCAAATTCAAAAAGAGCTAATATTTTTTCACGCAATAGTAAAATGTCTCACTTTCAACATCTGATATGTTTCTATGTTCTGTTGTGAATAAAATATGGGTTTATGAGATTTGCAAATCATTGAACTCTGTTTTAATATATATATTACACAGTGCCCCAACTTATTTGGAATTGGGGTTGTACATGCTGATCCTCATTAGTACAATTTAGGAACTTACAGTATGTCAAGTTACATTTTTGCAACTAGTTTGTCTTCAAAGTAGTTACATTTTTGGGTATTACAAAAACACTGACTTACCAATATGCCAAAGAGGTAGTATGACTGGACTCAAATTACATTCAGAGATCAAGCGTCCAATGCCTGCAAAAAAATGTTTTAATGTTCAAATGTACTTTTTAAAATACTGATGTATAGTGTATATTGAAGGTTCAATAATTTTCTTTCCATATTATATAATTTTGAATTCACTGTTTGTGTATCTGTTAAGTGTAAGTGTGCAGTAATCAAAAGGTTCAAGCACTTAACTATTGATATTTAATTAGAAGAAAATTCAAGAGTATTCAAAACACAAATATTTTGTTAGCTTGATTTTAGCTTTATTCAATTTTTAAAATTATTCATAAGTTATACATATTTATGCATTAATAAATAAAATGCTTATTTGGAAAAAACATTAGTTGGTGTAATTTGTGTTCATGTTACTCCTGTATTCATATGACTGTTCTATTTAAATAAATATGAACAGCTTTCAAAATACAAGCGGCTACTTAGCTATCAGCAATGGAAGTGATTGGGTGCTTCACCCTTGGGGTATTGGAAAGTAGGTTTGTGGTCACAAGCAGAAAATACAGTATATATGCTATTCAGTTACTGCTATAAAAATGTTGGTGTAGTGCTTTATTTATAGAAAGGCAGGTAATACAGAAGAACTAGGTAAATAACTCTGGGGGCAAAAAAATTCAAAGATATACATGGCTTAATTTTCAGTTTATGTTTATTTCACTTTAGAGAGAGGTGAATGTCTCTCCAGAGCAAACAAAGCCCTACTGTTTAAACAATGAAACTAATACACTATCTGGAATGAAAAAGTTACATATTAAGGTATACATAGTTGCTGATTTACAGTAAAACTATCAAAAAAATCTACTGCATATAATTTTATTCAAAATATTGACACAGTGATTAGCCCTGTTGCCTCACCTCCAGGAGACTGTGTTTTCCTCCCACCCAAAGACATGCAGGCTTGTTTGTTTGATGACTCTGAATCAGTCTGGCATGCATGAGTGTACACAATAAAGAATGGACATTTGGTCTATGGTTGGTTTTCTCCTTATGCTCAATAGGCAGCCAGAATAGGACTTGGACCCTGTAGCCCTGAAATGGATTAACAGTGATCATAGGACGTATGGATGCTTAGGTAGACTTCCCATTCCAAAGTTGGTTCCTGCCCTATACATATTACTGTAAGGCTATAGTTTAGTCTGCATGATTATAAAATGGACTATGACCATTTTAAAATGGATGGACTGATAATCAGGAATGCAAAACAAACTGCTAAGACATATCTTACCCCATTTTAGTCTCATAAACTCTTGAGTCATATTCACTTTTCCTGTAATAAAAAAGAGAAAATCATGTTTAAATACTGCATTTGCTTTTTTTTTTTTTTTTTTTAAGAAACCCATATAAAAGTAGGTTTAAAACTTTTTAATAATCACTATGAAAAAAGCATGCTTCACTCTGTCACCAGCAAGTAAATTATATGTGCATGAAGCGACACAAAACCATGAGGATATAATTAACATAAAAAGAAATGGACTCCCTTAAAATTTAGTACTCCACTAACCCTTGTAATAGAGGAATAGTAGCAGGCTTAGCAGAATTCCAGTAACTAAATCCATATATGGTACGCTGCTGGAATTTTGTTTTGTTTCAACAGAGACCAGGAACTGCAGATAAACCTGGTTTTGGCTCTAACCAGAAACCACTAATGAACAGTGAATATCAAAAGGAGCAAGGTACAAAACTGCAAAAACTCACTACATAATACTCATAGGAAATGATGTAATTACTCCAACAGAACCATAGCATGTATGGCAAGACGTATAGTAATCAGTTAGTTATGCTTTGTTATTTCTGAAGTTAAATATGATATCTAGAAGTAGAATAATGGCTACTTGAACTGCTTAATTTAATGACTGCAGTACAGAAAGATGCACAATTGCAAAATTAAACATAGCTCATGCAAGTCATAATATTATATTGAGTTTGTCTGGAGAATGAAGAAATGTTAAAATTAACATTAAATAGTTTTCAGCTTATTCTTGCAACATTATTTTTGGCTGTGTTCTGAAAATAACACACTTGGTTTGTAGCTGTGTAAGGTAGTTTTCATGTTCTGTGATCATCAATGTGAGCAGAGTACCTGTACATGCGTAAATGATATACTGAACAACACATTATGCGGTATTTTAGTATCCAAACACCATAGCAACATGTTCACAGATAGAAGAAAAATAAATCAAAAGTTTCTATGTTGTCTACTCTCTTTCAATAGTAAAATATGTGTTTTCCACACATACTGCATATGCCGAGCCAAGTAGTGTGTCACAGGTGAGTGAATCTGCTCTTACCAACAAACTCATCTAACATCAAGCCACATACAGTGAAAAGCTCATTATCATTAGATAGCAGAGTGCCAGACCTTTTTAATGACATATAATTGTTTATGTTTGGTCACTTGTACTATGTTTCACATGTAATCTTTACACATTGTTAAGCACTAGCTCCTGTGAGACTGCATGCGGGTTGTTTGGTGGATGTAAAATAAGACTTAAAGTTTATATAAAGAAAAACATATGGTTAAGGAAGTTCCAGAATGCTAGTAATTGGGAAAATTAAGACCTTGAGTCACAGTTTTGACTCCACTGAGAACAACGCATTTGCAGAAGGACTCAATGCTATTTTTGATTTGTAAGTACTGGTTAGTAGAACTTTGAAGCATCATCAAGTGTATTTTTACATTTCAAGCATCATGGGTTCAAGTACCATATCCAGATACTGTATGTTGAATGTTCTCCCCATTTCAGTTTTCTGAGCAGTGATTTTCAGTTTCAGCTTCTTTACCTACCTACTTGAAGTTTCACGTGAGGAGCCCTTTAACTGAATGTCACTGAATCACACAGCACCACACCACACTGCTGCTAGCAGTTTCATATGAGGAACCCCTGTGTTCCCCCTTTTGATTAAATGTCACTGCAAAGTCTCTGTGTCTAATGGTAAAGAACATATCTCAAGGACTGGCATGAAAAATAATTTTAAAGGTTTGAATGAGTACATAATTATACACATATAGTTACAAATTGTTTTTTTGTTGCTGCAGAGTGATAGTGTTATTTTTTTTTTTTACCAAAAAAAACTAATACCTGTTTTGAGAGATTGTTTAGGTACAACAGACGAGGTGTTTCCAAAAAGGGAGAACATCTTTACAATGCTATGGGATATGACAGCTAAACTTGGTACAATCATAGCTGACAGACTGGGGAACAAAAGAAACTTAATTCCAGGGTTGTGCATCATAAAATGCCTTGGTTATGTATTGTAAATTTCAGTGATTTTTAAAAATAATTTTTATGTGCTTTATTTAGTTGATATTGGTGTACACAATGGCTTTTAATTACATAAATACTTTCTTTTCAAGATTTGGAGTGTTGTATTCACTACTGTGCAGCCATTTGCAGCTCCTTTATTACATAAGCAGAATTAATAGCCATTTATTTTTCAGTATCTAATTTTGGCGCCATAATGGCAGAAACTCTTAATGAATAATGGGTTAATGTGCCTAAGTTATCTGGTAATGTACTGCTTCCTTCCTTAATGGCAAATCCACCAACTTATTTACTTTTAATAAATATGAAGCCAGCTAATCATGTACTTTCTAACAACAGCTGAAGTTGATTGCTCACATGCTAACGTTGCCGATATGAAAACATCTTAAAGACGTTCGTACTTGCTTTTGCTTCCAGGTAGTTGAAAATACAGCAAAAACACTTTTAAGGGGAAAACGCTGGAAAGTACATATCCGATCCCTCTGTGTTTGTGTTTCACAAACACAGAAAATGCAGAACCATTCACTACAACCCACCAGCAGGTATCACATCAGCGTGCAACACACTGTGTGTCAGTTAGGCTCTAATCTTTTAATATACAGTATCACAATTGCTTGTGTGTGTGTGTATCTATTAATGTATTAATTATTATTTTTTACCAATAGAGCAAAATTAAGTGACCTGCTCAGGGTCATACATACATTTAGTGGAGGGGATCGAAATTCAAAATTCATGGCTTCCAGGAAAAATTGAATACACTATAAAATACCTTCCTAAATAAACTTGCCAATGTCTACAGTTTTTTTTATTCAAACATAATAGCTGCTAATTTACTTTCAATATATTTTTTATCTTTTGTCACAAACAATCAATAAGACTAAATTTTCACAGCTTTAAAAAACATCTACTCATTTATTTTGTTTAAAATAAATTAAAAAACACTGGATTACCTTCAGGAAATATGTGTACCCACTCCCCACAATTCAGCTTTTCCAAAATAAAATCCATTCCTTTCTGATATACACCATCACCTGCAAACAAGTTGAACTTTGTAAAATATACAATTGTAACAAAATTTTTAGGCAAAAATACCAGTATTTTAATCTAATGAAATAAAAAGTTAAGTAACAGATCAACAATACACAGTTTACAATACTAAAAAAATAACATAAATAACTAAACTAGACACATTACAAGAAAAAAAAATGAAATATACATTATTTAACAGGAAACATGGAAATTACAGTAATTTTGGAAAGCGGGTCCTTCATGTTTTGCCTACATTCGGTCTTTTCGGCTGGTTTATTTAATCTCAATTACCACATCTTCACTTTTTTTCACCAAGTTTAAATCTTCTCACAGATGTACCTTTAACTTAGTGGAGAATGAATGGTTTTGGAAAAAAAAAAATGAAATTAACAGATTTAATTCAAACACCAGAGGTATTTCTCAATGTTTTGATGGATGGTACTGTATGTCAGAATACTGTTCGCTCAGTTGGTCCAAAAAGAAGATACAAGGTATGTTAAGTGTTGGATTTTACAAAGTCTCTTGCCATCAAGTTTCTTTGCATTGAATAATTTAACACTACACTGCAAAAACGTAAGAGAGTGCATAAAAAAAAATGTATAAATTATAGCAGTGAAACATCCCATCTTAAATTTGTTGACAATGATATTCTAATATCCTCCCTATGCTGGAAATGCGATTGTCTTCAATTGGGATCGCTGTCTTCCTGAGTCTTTACACTGCACCATCATCCTGCTTTACTTTACCGAGTCTGACTCAGATCATCCAACCTGCTGTAGCCATACCACATTCATTCATGAAGAGGTCATACACCTGAAGCTAAGCATGTTCGGGCCCGGCCAGTACTTGAATGGGAGACCATATAGTAAAAGCTTGGGTTACTGCTGAAAGAGATGTTGGTGAGGCCAGTAGGGGGTACTTACCCTGTGGCCTGAATATGGATCCCAATGCCCCAGTGCAGTGATGGGGATACTGTGCTGTAAAAATGGTCCCATCCTTCAGATAAGAAGAAAAATTGTGGTCCTGTCACTCTGTGGTCATAAAAGATTCCTGGGCATCCTTCGTAAAGAGTAGGGTGTATCTTGATGTCCAGGATAAATTGCCCATCATGTCTTAGTTATTCTGGCCCTAATCATCTCCTGTCTCAAGCTGGGGGCCATGATACACTCTCTCACCTCTTAATAGTTAATGTGTAGTGAATGTACTGGTGCAAAAATGGCTGCTGTCGCATCACTCAGGTGGATGCTACACTCAGTGGTGAAATGGCTTCCCGCTCAATATGAAAAGCGCTTTGAACAGTGAGAAAAATGCTACATAAATGTAAAGAATTATTATTATTTTAAGTTAGTGGTGCTAATGGGCCATGATGCACTTGCTTATATGAAAAACATAGGAGCTATGAGTTAACGAAATGCACAAAAAAGACGCGAGTGAAAATTCAATGCAAGGAGCTAGAACCTGATGCACTATGCGACTGGCAACAAAATGTTACAGTACAGTGTTCTTTTTCCTTAGTAAACAGATTACACATTAATATATACTCATAAGATTACATAGGTGTATCTGTAGTATATCTGTTTATTATAGCTGTTAAGTATGTATTATAAGTTAGTTATTTACTATACCCTTATTAGGCTTTCAGCTCCATTGGTTTTGTTTAGAATGCACTTGGTAAGCTGGGGCTGATATAAGATAGATTACCACTACGGACCACGGACATAAGCAAGATCAGTCATTAAGGGCCATGATGCACTTGCTTTTATGAAAAAGGCAGGGACTATGAAAATGTGAAATGCACACAGGAGATGCAAGGAGCTAGAACCTGATACACTATGAGACTAGTAGCAAATGTTTTTTTTTTTTTTATCCTTTTTGTGCTTTTTCTTTTATTATTTCAAGAAGGAAACAATGTACAATGAAGCAGAGAAAATTTGCAGAACATATACAACAAATAACATCAAAATCAGTCAGGGGAATAAAAAAAAGAAACTACAAAATAATCAAAAAAAAACACAAAGAAAACATAGAAAAACAAAACACAACAAGAATTCAACCCGTACCCAAGAGAATGAAAGGAGAGCCAAGAGCAGGGAGTAAATAACCCACATACAAAAAGAAAATACCACCCCCCCCCCCCCAATATAAATGCTTATTCTAAATTTCTGTCAATTAAGATCCTCTATGCAAGAATGTGTTTTTTTCCCCCCAATTTCAAATATACATTCACCAGCCACTTTGTTAGATACACCTGTTCAGTTACTCGTTAACACAGATATCTAATCAGCCAATCACATGGCATATAGACATTATCAAGATGACCTGCTGAAGTTCAAACCAATCATCAGAATGGGGAAGAAAGGTGATTTAACTTAGATCACAGCATGGTTGTTGGTGCCATGCGGGCTGGTCTACTGGGATTTTCATGCATAACCAACACTAGGGTTTACAGAGAATGGTTTGAATGAGGGAAAATATCCAGTGAGTGGCAGTCCTTTTGGTGAAAATGCCTGGTTAATACCAGAGGTCAGAGGAGACTGGCTAAACTGGTTCAAGCTAGTTCAAGCTGATAGAAAGGCAACAGTAACTCAAATAACTACTCATTACAAACAAGGTATGCAATAAAGCATCTCTGAAGGCACATGTCGAATCTTAAAGCAGGCGTGCTACAGCAGCAGGAGACTGCACTGGGTACCAGTATGTAAGCTAAGAAAAGGCAACTGAGGCTACAATTCACACGGGCGCACCTAAATTGGACAATTGAAGATTGGAAAAATGTTGCTTGGTCTGACAAGTCTCGATTTCTCCTGCATGATAGGGCAAGGTTACCAGTGTTCTATCTAATTTAGGAATAGTGACAAAGAACATTGTAGAACTTTTCATTAAAATCACAGAAATGTTCAGAAACTTCACCAAACTAAGTGCAGTGGATTAAAATCATTCAGGAAGGAGGAACTGAGCTAGTTTTGAGTGGATTATAATAATGTAATTATGTTTTAATTGACCCTGAGGGCTAGAGAACCTTATGCTAACTATGTTGGAGCAATTCTTGAGGCCAAAAATGTGGTTTAAGCTGTGATTTAACTGTTATGACACCATACCTCACATAACAAAAGTTGCAGACTTAACAATAACCACATTCAAAATACAGCAAATGGCCACACGTAAGCAAAAAAAAAAAAAGATGTAGATATAATTATGATCTTATTCGTCATAATGAAGCGGCTGTGCAGGATGGACTTATTCCATTGTTTGAAGTTGTGGCTCCAAATGCAGCTACAACATCTTTTTTGTTTCCAGTCTTTGTGCAGATGCTTTGAGCTTTTTTCTTCAAGATAGGAATGTTTTGCAAACAGTAATAAAATTTTCCTTATCATTAGTATTTCACTGGCCTGGCACTACCTAGCTTTTAATTTTATTACTGTGTGGCCAACATACATACTATAAAAACCTGGATTGATGAATTTACACCAGCATGGTCAGCAACGGAAATTAAGTCTTGCTGCACTGCTTCATACTGTATACACTGCTTTCTTCCTCTGTAAATACTAACTTTCAACAATATACCAATAATCCAGTCATCGACCAATCACTTACAATATTGAACAAATGCAATAGGCACTTCAAGGCAGAGAAGCTTTTATCTGTTGCCCCACCACATGATTTTCAACCTTCTCAAACCTACTCAGTATTCTTTTGAAAACATTCAAATCAATACTCTAAGAGGACTGTACATAGATAACTTATTTGAATCTTATATAAAAAAAAAAAAAAAAAAATTGCGCTACAAATTTAACTTCACAGCAACAAAATTTTTCCACTATTTTCAACATAAGAAATCAACCTTTTCTAAACTTTCCACCCATTTATATTCCAATGGCAATACTGATGAGTCTTAAAGACGACGACAGCATCTCAACAATATACAGGTATATAAACATCTCAAAGAATCTCTCCTTCAGTGATCCTAGGGCATGGTGGCAAAAGGACCTTTCAATTAACATATCAGAAAGGAGTAGAAGTCGGCTGTACATAGAATTCATTCTAGCTCCACATGTGCCAAGCTCTTAATAATTCAACTTAAAATAGTTAATCAATAACACTTATCTCATTTAAATTATCCAAAATGTACTTAGGGCAAGATCCAACTACCGAGCGTCGCCATCTAGCTCCAACATCACTAGGCCACATGTTTTGGGAATACAACAAATTAATATAATTTTGGAAAAAATCTTTAAATACATGTTAGACAGCCTTGGTGTCACAACCAGTCCTAACCCATTAACAGCTACAGTATATCTGGTGTACTCCTAGATAGGCTTAAAGTGAATAAGAACAAATTGATTGTAACCACTTATACCAATAGTACCAATATATAGACTTATTTTGCTTAACTAGAAGAATCCCAACCCACCAAATTTTGTTCAGTGGGCAACTGACATTCTACACTCACCGGCCACTTTTTTAGTTACACCTTGCCAGTCCCGGGTTGGATCCCCTTTTGCTTTATGAACTGCCATAATTCTTTGTTGCATAGATTCAACAAGGTACTCGAAATATTCGCTAGGAATTTTGGTCCATATTGACATGACAGCATCACACAGTTGATGGAGATTTTTTGGCTGCACATCCATGATGTGAATCTCCTATTCCACCACATTCTGAAGGTGCTATATTGGATTGAGATCTGGTGACTGTGGAGGCCATTTGAGTACAGTGAACTCATTGTCATGTTCATGTAACCGGTTTGAGATGATTTGAGCTTTGTGACATGTTATCCTGCTCAAAGTACCCATTAGAAGATGGGTGCACTGCGGTCATAAAGAGATGGGCATGGTCAGCAACAATACCTGGGTAGACAGTGGCATTTAAGCGATGCTCAGTTGGTACTAAGGAGCTCAAAGTGAGCCAAGAAAATATCCTGCATACCATTACACCACTGTCACCAGCCTGAACCGTTTATACAAGACAGGATGCATCCATGCTTTCATGTTGTTGACACCAAATTCTGACTCTACCATCCAAATGGACACTTTTCTTCAAATTAATTTTGAGTCATTACTAGATAGGACTTATATTAATGGATACCTGTACTGCCACTGTGGCAACGCAGTGGTGCATGGCTAATTTGCATGCTTAATTAGTCATATACTATCCTTACCAGTCAAAATAAGTCTTAAATGAGCACTCCTCCTCCTCGACCCAGTGAAATACTAATGATAAGGAAAATTTTATTATTGTTTGCAAAACATTCCTATCTTGAAGAAAAAACCTCAAAGCATCTGCACAAAGACTGGAAACAAAAAAGATGTTGTAGCTGCATTTGGAGCCACAACTTCAAACAATGGAATAAGTCCATCCTGCATAGCCGCTTCATTATGACGAATAAGATCATAATTATATCTACATCTTTTTTTTTTGCTAGCGTGTGGCCATTTGCTGTATTTTGATTGTGGTTATTGTTAAGTCTGCAACTTTTGTTATGTGAGGTACGGTGTCATAACAGTTAAATCACAGCTTAAATCACATTTTTGGCCTCAAGAATTGCTCCAACATAGTTAGCATAAGGTTCTCTAGCCCTCAGGGTCAATTAAAACATAATTTCATTATTATAATCCACTCAAAACTAGCTCAGTTCCTCCTTCCTGAATGATTTTAATCCACTGCACTTAGTTTGGTGAAGTTTCTGAACATTTCTGTGATTTTAATGAAAAGTTCTACAATGTTGTTTGCTCATCACTATTCCTAAATTAGATAGAACACTGGTAACCTTGCCCTATTACCAAATTACAATGTGTATTCAACAACATAATGCTTATGTAACTCTTAATTAGATCATTAGGGCAAACATTTTACAGTATTCAGTAGGTTTCATCAATGAATGTTTCAATTGTGCAGTCAAAGGTGATTTAGTAATCTGCTAAATTCTGTACATCAAAACAGTTCTATTGCCCATCTGTATTTTTGGACATTTACCAAAATTTAAATTTTTAAATGTTAAAAAAAAAAAAAAAACAAACAAACAAAACTGAGCACAAAAAAAAAAAATTAAAGGATATTCTCACCTCTGCAGACAGGGACACATTTCCCTCTGCTAAAGAATTTAGAATGAAGCTCTTTTGTGAAGCATATGTCTGCTGCAGTTGGTGTCCTAAGATATAATTAAAAATGGCTTGAAACCAATAAGAGCAATACTGAAGAGGAATTCTACAGACTGGAGCAATGTACAATGAGAATAGGCTTTTAAAAAGTAGGTTATTTTGATTTACAGCATTTAAATTGTGACACACTAGACAAAGAGGTATTTTTAAAGCTATACATTTTATGTTAAAACCATGAAGAATGTGGATCTTTAGTGTAGATGATAGAGGAGTTATGTTGCTGTCCTGTTCTCTGTGTGCGGTTCCAGATTTATTTACCTTTGATGCCCTCATTATTCAGATTCATTTTAATTTAACACTTAATGCTCCTAAAACTTGTAAACTTAACTTTTTAATTTTTCTTTTTTTGAGTTTCCAGAAACATTTAGACCTTTGTCTTTATTTTGAAATGTCTAATCAGTTTTTTCCAATTTCTTCTAGTGGAAGAATGATTTATAAACAACAGCAGAACAAGCAGGGACATACTTTGCATTTGTTTAAATGTTTTGTTTAATTAGAGGCGATTATCTGTAGAATGAGTTTATAATTGGAGCTTTCAGCATATGCCAATTCTGGAGCTTCAAAGTCTTAAAAATGTTTCAAACATTCCAATAGATATAAAGCACATGAATGGAAGTTAAACGTAAAAAAAGTTCCAAGAATGAAGCACATAACAAAATGAGACAACTGGGGCACACATTTTTTTAGAGCTCTGTAGTTGAAACCTACTAAAATAGCCCACCCAAAAGTTTTATTTGGACATTAGTGAGTTCAGAAAATTGATGGCCTATTAAGCTAATTTGCCCCAATGTGTGCACTGAAGTTTAATACTAGTATGAAAGAAATATTTGTAATAACTCTAGACCTACTGTATACTATACATAAATAGAATGGTATCCTTTAGTCTTACTGATACATTTCACTGGTTTAAACACAATATAAAAAAAAGGTTTTATTAATAAAAAAATTAGATTTTCAAGTTTATTTTCATCAAAATAAATAACTACAAGAGAAAAAAATTTCAACAAGTCATGAAATGATTGTAGAATCACTTAAACCAATTCTTCAGAATATATGCAAAAATGAGTATTCCCCAACATTCTTTAAAAAAAATTAAAAAATTTTACTGCGGTGGGTTGGCACCCTGCCCAGGATTGGTTCCTGCCTTGTGCCCTGTGTTGGCTGGGATTGGCTCCAGCAGACCCCCGTGACCCTGTGTTCGGATTCAGCGGGTTGGAAAATGGATGGATGGAAAAAAATTTTAACAGTAAAATATCACTTAGTAGCCCACTGGTTAAAAGCTAAATAAAAGTGTCATACGGGATTAGTATAAATGAAAAAAGCTTCCTTCCAAAGAAATATAGATGAAGATAATTGGAAACTCCCGATCTGCTGAGTGTTGGTATGTGCGTGTGATTGTTTCCTGGAATTTTACCCCATTTAGAGCTAGCTTCTGCCTTGAACATAATGCTACAAAATAGGTTTTAGCCCCTTGAATCCTCAAATGGAAAAAGCAGGCACAGGAAGAAAAAGAGAAAAATCTTGTTGAAGGTTTTTTTGAAGTAATTTACCCAATATTAGTATTGGCTTATTTTTCAGCATTCACTATTGTTTTCACAAATTATTCTAAAATGTCTTAAATATGAACTCAAACTGGAAAGGACATATCTGTAAATGCATCAAAAACAATTGCTGAAAACAGTATTTTAGAAGGAAATGTCCATTCTTATTTTTTATACAACTTTGCACTATGACTATGTTTTGTGTTGTTGAGAAAGCAAGTGAATTTCCCTATAACTATCAATATAGCATTACCTACTTATGCATTCTATTTATCACTCATGAAGAGAATTGTATAATATTGGCAAGTATATCTTACTTGGAGACTGTAGTTTTCACTTACCATCTCATTTTCTTTAGGTTCCAAATATGTCGCAGCTTCAGAATACCTAAAAACAGAAGATTAAACGAAATGTCATGCTAGTATACCAAGGCCAACAGTTACTACGCTGTGTGGATCACTGTTTTAAGCGAACAGTTTTTTTAACAAAAAAACTTTCTGAATATTATTTTCACTGTTATAATAAACCATTATAAGTCAGGACTAAGACAATGGCATGATAATTTCAAATACAATACTTAAATAGTGTTTAGCATGTTACAGATAGAAAACTACCCTCTCTCCAAATGGCAAAATTATAAGTATTTTTGTTTAAAAAAAAAAAAAAAACAAATATAGTAGCAGTTGAATACAATACTGTAACTAGAAAAAGTGAACAAATAAAATACTTACTGGTGAAATTGAAGAACACAAATGATTCCAAACAAACTGTTTCCTTAAGAACTGTCTAAAAGTATCCACCATCTGTAGGTTTTCATTAATGAACACAATTTTTTTTCTAAATAGCATGTTAATTACAATAATATTCTTGTAATAGGTTTGCAGTTTTAAAGCACTTTATCAATCTGGTTTTACTTCAGTGTCATCTGGCAAAGAGGTGGCATAGTCAAGCAACTTTGGAGTCTCCTATCTAAATGTTGGTCTGGGCACAGTCATATTCTAAAAGCATGCAGGTCACCCAAAAATTCTAAAACTGGTGTTTGACCATGTGCACTTTGATAGACTGATGACATATCACAGATTTACTTTATCTTTTTATTTTGGTCTTGAGCCTAATGCTGCCAACATAGATGCTGGACCCAGTAATCCTGAACTGAAGTAAGCAGAGAGGAAAATGGATGGGTGGATAGAACATCCAAGAAAAGATCACAGCAGGCAGCGATACAGTGAACAGTTCACTTCAGAGAAACATATTGGGCTATATAATCTCTAAAAATTAAGACTGAAAAAAGATAAAATTCTTACAGCTTGGCGATAAAATATTCACTTATAACAACACTGGTGGAAAAGTAAAATTATTTACTTGGGAAAGTAAGAGGGCAGTTCTTCATTCATGGAGAAAGAATCAAACTGTCTAGATGTATTTAGTGAAAATGAAAATCTTCCATCTTTCAAGAAATCATTGAAAACATTTAGCTACTGTCTTCTTAATAGATGCCACTAGTTTGCCTTATTGGTAAATTTAACATTACTATTTAAAAAAAAAAAAAATACAAAACATTACCCCAAAGATGAGGATCGTCCATGCAAGACTGATGGTTCGACATGGTTATCAGAGGAGTATTAGGAGGTCTGTTATCAATCAAGTCATAGAGGACTTCTTCATTGTGCACAGTGAGGTAGTTCATGTATTCTGAAAATGACAAATAAAATATTTTTTTAATTCTAACAAAAACAGTGTAGATATGTTGATAAAGCATTTTAGGAAGACATTAAAGAAATGTGCCCTGTAAACATTCTATTAGTGTGGCTTTGAGCACAATATTTAGTGAGATTATTTACCATATACAAAGCTACATGTCTCTGATTGAATCAGTCACTGACTGACATACAATAAATTGTTGGCTATTTGCTAAACCTATGGGGGGAAAAAGTTTCTTACTAATGGATCAATCTCATGGCCCTGAAGCCCCTGAAAATACAACCTCACTGAAAGTTGATTTAATTGAGAAAAGAAAAACAAACAAAACAAAAAAAAGGAGAAAAATCCTTATACTATTTCACATTTAACCACTGGAAAGGACAGCCTTACTGTGGCACAATGGTTTGAGTCCCACTTGTATCCCTTTTTTTTTAATCTTCATTTTACTTATGTTTGGTATACAAAAATATATGCAGAAGGATATTTATCAACAGTACATGACTGATATCAAAAATCATTTACTGCTATAAAATAATATCTTACTATTGAAAAAATACTATCCCACATAGTTCCAAATATTTAAAATATTCACACTGTTCTGTCTTTTATCCATTTCTTCTTAAACTGTGCACTTATTTTATATTACTTTGTGGTCTGGAAGCATAATACCATCTTTTATTTTCTTTAAATTTTCATTTGCTGACTTCTATAATTTAAACTGATTACACTATCAAAGGGCGGCACGGTGGTGCAGTGGGTAGCGCTGCTGCCTCACAGTTAGGAGACCTGGGTTCACTTCCCGGGTCCTCTCTGCGTGGAGTTTGCATGTTCTCCCCGTGTCTGCGTGGGTTTCCTCTGGGTGCTCCGGTTTCCTCCCACAGTCCAAAGACATGCAGGTTAGGTGCATTGGCGATCCTAAATTGTGCTTGGTTTGTGGGTGCCCTACGGTGGGCTGGCGCCCTGCCCAGGGTTTGTTCCTGCCTTGCGCCCTGTGTTGGCTGGGATTGGGTCATGACCCTGTGTTAGGATAGTGACTGACTGACACTATCAAAGTCCCCTAAGAAATCAGAACAGCTACTGTGTCTACTTAACCTGTATTGTTCTTTATTAGTTCATGTCTGACTTGCCCCACCACAATTATTTAGTGCTTAAGTTTAAAAACTCTGGTTCAAATGTATTGGAATTGTACGAATGTCTATGTTCCTGTAGTAACTGTGTTATCAATTCCATGAGAAAAGCTAAATGGCATATACATTGCGAGCCTTGATACTGTTAATATTGTTTAAATGTAAGCAGAATGCATTGAATACTTTGCACATTAAGATCATTGATAAACAATGACTAACAACTTAGCGGTATTCTTAAGTAATGGCTATACTTGAACAATTAACACATCGGTAACAGTATTGTGCATACAGAGTGAGTTTTGTTATATAAATCAACTCATAAAAAAATGCTATTGTATGTAGTCTTCTTAAATGCTTTTCTGTTTCAACTATTTATTTACCACAGATCATATCAGTAAAAAAATGCACTGGTATTTTTAGCAAATTGACATGTCTAAATCCATGATTTTCTTTAATTTTACTCACTTGTCCAAAAGCGGCTGTATGAGCCCACTAGACCCATAATGACAGTGCTGGTGATCCTCCAAGGTAGCCAGGGCCGTTGTGGAAAGGGCCAACTCACTTCTAGTGGCATGGTCGATGTCCAGATGTCATTTACACCACTGAAACAAGACAAAATAAAAAAAAATATTTAAAAGTCTGAACGTGTAAAATAAATGCATCTATGAAATAAAACAACATTAATTACCACGTATATCCTTTGCTTCATGAACAAGTGGGTCTAAACAATCTTTCATGGGTACTACCATACTCTGTGGACTACCTGTTCTCATCTAAATGTAAGTTAATGCGGGACATGTACATATACCTGATCTCGGACTCGCAAAGGGTCAGTTTAGAGTTACTCATTAAGCTGCCATCATGTTTGGAGTGCAGCGGTACCCCACATGAGTACTGATAAAACTTAGATCAAAGTCAGTTCACATGTCAGGCAATGACCCTGGCCAAGGAACCATCCATGTTAATCAAGGGGTTTGTTTGATTCTACCTGATTCAGAGAAACCGATCAAAACAATGTAATAGTGAGCGGCCAGTACACCATCATAACTAACCGCCTGCTCGATATTAGTTGTGAAATTCAGGTGTTGCAAATAGTTCTGCGAGCATGCAAAAGCTCACTACAGCGACACAATTTCTAAGGCTGGAAACTTATCTGGAAATATCATGTCAAACATTCGATCATGCTTGCAGGTATGGCCTCTCCACTGTTTGAGTTTGAGACAATCTAAACTGCTTCTGCTCCACTTGGAAATATACGCATAAATGCTTTACAATGTGCAAAGATTCGCGCGGAAAAAGGTTACAAGCGCAACGTTTCTGGCGTGCAACCTTAAATCAATAACTTCCTTGGGTAAATTACTACTTCTACGACCCAGATGTCTTATTTTAACATAGATTCGTCCGGTTAGTATGCTTAAGTAAAATTAACCCATTATTAACAAAAAAAAATCAGCGCATGTTTTGATTGACTAAATGATACCTGATGTAACCTATGTCTTATAAAAGCATTTAACATTAGAAAGGAAGTACAAAAAAGGAACTTTAAAAGCCGAGAAATGTTCCAGAACTGCATGGGAACGAAGGATACATTAGGCGTTGAGGTCTAAAGGAAAAAAAAAGAAGAATGCTAACACAAATAAACAGCCATGCTTACTGAGAACGTCAACTCCACTTCGTGCATAGCACATCTAAAAACAACGGAAATCAAAACAATCACTAGCAAGAATATCAAATGGCTCCAGTGCCGCAGAACAAAAAGCCGCGCACTTTCCGGTAATAGTGGCTGCTGGGAAGTGTAGTCACAGTCGAATGTCTGGCCACCACAGCATATGAATAAAAGTTTTAAAGAAACTTGTATTATATAATAAACGTGCCTATTTGTACTCCATACTCTAATGTGAAAAGACCTATGTTTATGCAACCTAAATATCCTACTATATAGTGCGTGTTTCTGGGAATTGTAGTTTTGTCATTTCAACATCAGGTATGTGGCTGGTAAAAGCGTAACAGTTCTGATGCAACGGTTGTATAATATGGTGACTGTTAATTAAGAACAATCAAAATACCTTATTTTATTTAATAATACAAAACAAAAGTCGAACACTAGCTCATGTTCAGTTGGGACTTGTACTACATCTATTTTACTACTTTACAATACTCTGCCAAAAACAGGTAAATATGGCTAAACTGTGTTTTATTTGTGTATTTCCACTTATTAATCATCCATGTAGGAGGAAGAACTTAGATTTTAAGGTTTGAAAACCTGCACTAATTTAAACGACCTATCATAGTGTAAGCCTGCTTTCATTTAGATTGCTGAATTTTAGAGCAGATATGCACTCGCTCTGTTTTAAATGGTGCACGCAAATGGCATTTTAAATTATTATTTCACAGGTTATTGTACATATCAGAGTTACACGGAACTGTTTTAAGTAGCTAAATAAAAAGGTGATTTTTTTTTTCCTTTTTCTGTTACTGGTTAAAAGTAAAATTCAAAATTTGGGCATTATTTCTGTCATTAATGGGCGAGCACCCCCTGCGTTGTGCCGAGTGCTTTTGGACTCCAGCAGCCCTGAATTGGATTTGGTGGATTTCAGGTTGAGGTGATCTCTTTATCATAATGTCAGTTTCAGCAGCTAAGTTTGGATGTCACCAGTTGGCTTCAATGGTGGGGCTCCAACTTTGACTTTGCCACTCATAACATGGCATGAAGTGTCACGTAACTTGACTGGCTGAGCTAAAAAAAATAAGTTTAGTCCTCACAATTAGCATCATCGCCAAAGGCTCTGCATCTCTGTCTTGCTTGTTGAACACTTGCTTTATTTTACAGTACGGTCCGGATGGGAGAAGATTTAATGCCCCGTGGATGTAGAACAGCATAGAATTAAATTTTGTGGTTATGGGTGGGTGCAGAATGAAATTTGGCTGGAAACAGTTTTAGTAATAATTTATTGTTTGTACTTAGGGAACTCTTCATATTTTCTGTGCTTCTGGCCATTGCGCTTAAGGAATGAAACTATTCTGGACAGCACATTATTTCATCATAGGGAAATAATATTATTTGAAATAATGTATACTCAGTCACTACTTTAATAGGAATGCCAGTCTAGTAACAGGTAGGACCCACCTTTTGCTTCCAGATCAGTATTAATTCTCTTAGCTATTTATTCAACAAGGTACTGGAAACATTCCGTATAGATATTGGTCCATGCTGACTCAACAGCATAAAGGAAGTTTCTGGAGATTTTTCTACCACGCTACACTCCCAGTGTCCCTACTCAAGATTAGGCAGGCTTAGAAAATGGTATAATATGGTACATGCATGCTGTGAACCTAATGTTACACCTCATCTCAAAGGCATTCTATTGGGTTGAGATCTGGGAACTGTGCAAGCCATTGGAGTAAAACCAAATTCACTGTCATGCTTACTGAGTCATCTTAAAGGCTATGTCACAGCCATTATTAACATAATCTTAGCAAGTTGAAGGAGTTGGCGATACTGTGAAGTTTGGTCGTGTAATGTGACATGCCCAGTGACTCATTCCAGAGTTTGCAAATTGCTCAGATAAAATGTAACAGGTTTGATTTTTTTTCTTTTGTCGTTGGGGCGGGCTCTGTGTGCATGAGAGCTGAAGACCAATTAATGCTTATCCAGAAGTACAAAGCATACGTTGTGACAAAGAATATGCAGTGCAGGTGTTTTGGACCTCACAAACCGAAGAGAAGCTCATCTGTTTGATGTCACGTGTTTTACGCACAACAGAAATAAAAAAAGAAAAAAAGGCACAGGTTGTGGCAGAACCAGCAACAGCTATGTCAGGCAGCCTGCTATTGGTGGTCTGAAAAAGGGGCGAACACGACTGTGCTAGACGATAAGCACTCAAGTCGGTAAATGTGACATGGGCAGTAGTCTTCAGTCATTTAAACTGATATGGTCAAGCAACAAGATGGGCAGCTGTAGTCAGTAAATCTGACCTACCCTATGACTAGAACAGCTTAAGATAACATGCTTTTAGACACAGTGCATTATATTTCTGGACATACACACTTAAGAAGGTTAAATACCTGACTACAAAGAGCTGCACATAGTCAGCAACAATGCTTAGGTTTGCTCTGGTATTCAAAGACACTCAGTTGGTATAAAGTTGCCCAATGTCTGCCAATAGCACATTCCTCATATCAACATTTTGTCATTGAACCAGAGTGTACTATTCATATATATTCATGGTGATATGTTGTTCATACCAAATTCTAACCCCTACCATCTGCACAGTTTTACAGACCAGACATTGTTCAGTATATTCAGTTATCAAGTTTTTATCATGTATGCACTGCACCCTCATCTTCACATACTGATCCAACAGGAGTGGAATCTGAGCTGGTCTTTTATTGTTCTATTCCATTCATTGATTGTATGTTCAATTATGAGTGTCCAAACACCACTATAGCTGAGTTTTAATGTAGCTAATCTGGCTAGTATACTTTAATAAAATTGGAACAACTGTAGCAACCCTCCTCATTAATTTAGAGGGGGTTTTGGCCTACTAAACTGCCACTCATTATGTTAGACAAAATTAAAATCAAGAGTCAGGCAGAAAGTCTTAACATGGTGAGGAGCAGGAAGAATCAATAACCAAACCCATTTAGACAAAACGCACAGTAAAGTGGAAGTCCAAGCACGGAATTCTTCTCAGAGGCACCTTTTAGTAGGAAATATGACAACACATACCAGCCAGTCCATTCTAATGTTTAGTGGAACAACACCTAAACCCTTTCACCATGTCTCCATGCTATATGTTTGGTTGCAGCCATACACAGTAATTGGCTATTTGACCAGCAGGATGTTTGTGTTAGTGAGAAAGGGTCAATGACATTATATTGTCCATTGATTTTTTTTGGATAAAATTTTTATTAGAAAAAAAGGGTAAATGGAATAATCATCATACCAAAAAGGAAACAAATTAAAAATCATGTAAAGAATGTTCCACTACACGATGCCCACCTCCCAACTCATATAACACTGTGAATAAGAAGCTGGTGAGAGAAATTGGGAGAGAGAAAAAAGTCAATGCAGCACATCACCAGCCATGCTACAGAAAGAAGCCTGTTTATCTGCTGTAGTGCCTAAAAACAAAGGTTTACGCTGTATAAATTGAAGAATTAGTGCAGACAGATCCAAGAGATGAGAAGATATGAGGCAGCAGAGGAACATTCAAAGACAAGATTTTAGGAAGTGAGTTGGAAACAAAAAGGAGGAACATTTCAAAATCTTAGAAAGCGGAAAGACCAAAAGCAACAGTAGAACAGTCTCAAAATATATGGATAAAAATGCCAGGAGCATAAAGAGGCAGGTTATGTAAAATGCTTAGTATTAATAGGTTAGGTCAGCATGGTGGCACAGTGGGTAGCGCTGCTGCCTGCAGTTAGGAGACCTGGGTTCGCTTCCCAGGTCCTCCCTGTGTGGAGTTTGTATGTTTTCCCTGTGTCTGCGTGGGTTTCCTCCAGGTGCTCTGGTTTCCTCCCACAGTCCAAAGACATGCAGGTTAGGTGTATTGGTGATTCTAAATTGTCCTTAGTGTGTGCACGCCCTGCGGTCGGCTGGCACCCTGCCCAGGGTTTGTTTCCTGCCTTGCGCCCTGTGTTGGCTGGGATTGGCTCCAGCAGACCCCCGTGACCCTGTAGTTAGGATATAGCGGGATGGATAATGGATGGATGGATTAAGAGGTTATGTAAAATATTATGTCAAAATGCTTTTGTTGGGTAAGATATAGATAGTGCACCAATTTGAATTAAATGTGTTGGTGGTTAGATTTTTTTGGAGACCACAGAAATATTTTTTTTTCAGGCCAATGCAGAAGCACAGGGAAGGTCACAGGGCCAGATATTGCAAACAGAAGAGATTGAGGTAGGAAGCTTTAGTGAGAGTAGGATAAAGTGTAGAAACTGGGTTCTTAGTAGATATAATGAAACAAAATATTTCATACATACATGTCCTCAGGTCTAATCGAAGTTGAAGGTAAAGCAGAATGAAGTTGAAAGGATAGAAAATTTTGAATGTAATGGGTGGAATGAAAGAAATCTCCAGTCATCTAAAATGTCACTTAGTGTGCAGTGTGCTTAGACTAACATGTCCTCATGTGGGAAAAGAAATATTACAGTCCTTAGGGACTCATTGTAAATAAAAAAAACTCTGGGAGTATCAAACTGGACCTAAACCTAGGTGTCCATCAGCTCATTCTTGAGGGCAAATGAAATCAGAGAGCCATATTTAGAAAAAGTATGGTTTAATTTAGCAGATGAGAAAGGGAAAGTGGATGGTAAGTTGGAAGGCTTTAAATTACATACTGATTCTGTTATTAAATAAATAAATGTACAAACAGCTGAATCACAAAGGAAACCAAAGTCTCTTCAGAAAGTTGATTTGATGCATTTTACATAGAAATATAATCTACTGAAGATTAAAAATGTCTTTAAAATGTGCAGTGTTTCATATGCGAGCCCTTTATTTTGCAGTGACAGCATTTCCCCAGGGAGCAAGTGCTAACAAAAAAAACTAATCTATGTTACAATAATGCAATTAAGCAGGGATGAACTCTTCCAAGGTTGGTGAATTAAAAGCTGATGGGTGGGTGTAACAGCTGGTTAGGTCGCTTACTTGTCCCCTCTGCAGAAACGCTGTAAGCACTGTTGTTCAGGCAGGAAAATAAATTGTGATGGCTATTTAGCACAAACTTTATTACAAATATTAAAATATGTATTTAAAAAACTCAGTAAATTTACTGTCATAACTGATGTTTTTCTGTGAATCATTTAATTAATAAAATGGTTAATGATGTTTTTCTGTGAATCATTTAATTAATAAAATGGTTAATATTTATTGTTGCAAAACTAGTAAATGACAAAATGTCCATGGATTTTTAACAAAAGGGAAACCCATTCAGCCAAGTAATGAAGCATTTTCTTATTTCTAAACCCAAGCCTGAAGTACTGTATTAATTCTACTTACTTTTTACACCAAGTGTGCCAATGATGGTATGTGATCTGTTTGTATGTTCTCCAAAAGGACAAAGACATTAGTAGGCAAGTAATGACTTCCCTAGGCATCCCTAATGTGTCTGTGTTTTTAACTAAACTGGTGCACAATGGTGTTATGTAGACCCCTCTAGGATTTCTTTATGTTTTGCATGCCTTGCAGCTAGGATGGACTGGAACTCCCTTTGACCTTACATCGGTACAGTAAGAAAACGTCTGTTAATACTGCAAAGTAAATCATCAAGACTGAATAAAATATCATGTATCATAAACACTTCACAAGTTTATAAAGTTATGATGGCATTAAACTGATACAAATTGGACATAAAAATAAGAGAAAACTTCACCTGTTACATAAATAGTGAAATACTCTTCACAAAGTAGTTGTTTAGAAATTGTTATATTCAAGTATATACGGTGCAGAACAATTATTGTTTGAACAATTATTGTTTTAAATTACACTAAAATGCAAATCATTAATTCTACTATGAAATTTCAGCAATGCCCATGTGCATTTATTATAAAAGAGAATATAAAAGGTACAGTTTGAATATTTATAGCGCTGGTTGCATAGTGTTACCACATAAGTATTTGGATCTTGGTTTTATTCTCAGATCGTGTGCCTTCTGTGTCTGTTCTGTATCCATATCCTCAATGGACATTTGTTTCTTCCCATGATCCAACAATACATTTGTCAGCCTAACTGCAGACTGTAAACTTTCCCATAGTGTGCGTGTAAACATGAGCGTATGCTGCTGTAGGCAGGCATCATCTTCAAGACCAGTTCCTTTTCTTTCATTCAACAGTATGAGAACCCAATACAGGGACAGTCATATATTGGTATTGGAGGTATATGTTTAAAACAATTTTAAAAAGAGTCATACATTCTGTTGAGCTGAACAGCTACAAAAAGAGAGGAATTCTAACATAGTCTGTAGTTAATCAGCTGTTCCAGTGTAGACATCACAGTTGTAATTTAGGAATTGACTGTCTCTTTTATACGGGTATATAGAAAGTTAAAATGATGCTGTGTCTAGGACCATTACTTTGGCCATAGACACTTCAAAAACATTCTTTAGTATCCTTTTTTCTCACATGATTGTTTCTTCTATAGAATGGCATTTGTGCTTAAATGTCCGGGAGTAACCAGTTTAGGAATTTCAGGGAGAGCTCAAATCCAAGGAAGCAGGCCTATGGAAATAACAAATTGAATTGAACAACAAACACAGAAATTTGTTTTAATGACTGCTAGATTTTATCTCCTAGTTTGGAAGAGAATGTTAAACAAATGGTTCCTGCCATTTAAGATTTTGACAACATTTGGTAAGGAAATCAACTTTTTGTCTACTTCAATATAGTTGGAAGCATGTGACAAATGTTCTGTTATCATATTTTAAATCAGTCCAATTCAATTCACTTTATTAACATCATACCTTATAGCACAATGAAAAGTATTTGTCACTAGACCCACTGATGCAAAAACAGTGACATTAAAATGAATGACACAATAAATAACAAAGTAGTATAGTGGGAATAGATCAATTAACAAACAAATATCAATAATTATTATGAACTTATGTCATTAAATATTGAATAGTATCAAATTCAAAATAAAATTAACAGATAAAGCGGAAAGTAATTAAATAATCATACCCTATAAAAAAACTTTCTATTTCTAATGTGATGGCATTGAAAGTACATATCAAATTTTAAAAATTGATAATGTAAGAGAGGGCGGCACAGTGACGCAGTGGTAGTGCCGCTGCCTCGCAGTAAGGAGACCTGGGTTCGCTTCCCGGGTCCACCCTGCGTGGAATTTGCATGTTCTCCCCGTGTCTGCGCTCCGGTTTCTCTCACAGTCCAAAGACATGCAGGTTAGGTGTATTGGCGATTCTAAATTGCCCCTAGTGTGTGCTTGGTGTGTGGGTGTGTGTGCGCCCTCCGGCGGGCTGGCGCCCTGCGCGGGGTTTGTTTCCTGCCTTGCACCCTATGTTAGCTGGGATTGGCTCCAGCAGACCCCCATGAGCCTGTAGTTTGGATATGGCGGGCTGGATAATGGATGGATGGATAATGTAAGAGAACTTTCACATTCTATCAAGGATGTGCCTCTATAGAACATCCTTCAATAATTTAGAAAAGCAAGGGCTCAAAACATTTTTAGACTGCTGCACACAAAAGAGTTTTTCTTCTGTAAATGGAGAAAAGAACAGATTTCAACACAATGTGCACTATAAAAGAAATCCCCTAACCACAATCTATAGACTTAGATTCCAAATTGACATTATCTCTCAACTGGAACAGAACTGTATGCATACCCATTTGTGTTACACAAACTATGCTAAATCTGACCACTGTTCATCCTTTTGCAGCATTTATTTTCTAGTTTCCCAGTCAAGAGAATCTAAGCTAATTACTGTATTTTGCCATCTCATGCTGACACCAGCCATTATAAACTTGTTGTGTCTCCAGTACTCTTTATGTGGATGGCTCTACTTTGTCTTAACTGCCAAAAACCTTCCCTTACTCAAAGTTAAATCTATTCAATGCATTTAATAATTTAAATAAATAAAGAAGTCAAAATCCAAAAGGCAAAGTTTTAAAATTCCAAATTTCAAACAAACAAAACAATTGAACAAAATAACTGAAAATATTAAATTAGTACAACAGAAATAACTACTAAGCCAAAGGTCCACACTAAAAATTCAAAATTGTAAGTACCAAAAAAAAAATCAAAAACCAGAAAAATAAAAAAGGCCATAAACCTTACAAAAGAGAAAATATGAAAAGGAATTCAAAACACACAGACACACAAAGTGAACTAAAGGCACGGCAAAAGTGCCTCTGGCGGCTTAAATAGGACTCTCAGATAACTGCAGATTAAATTAAGGCAGCAATCAAGAGTCCCAATAAATAAAGGTTAGGGTAAGAAACCAGGGATGAAAAACAACACTGAACAAAATATAAATAAATATAAAACAGGAGACTGCAGTGGGCTGGCGCCCTGCCCGGGGTTTGTTTCCTGCCTTGTGCCCTGTGTTGGCTGGGATTGGCTCCAGCACATCCCTGTGACCCTGTAGTTAGGATATAGCAGGTTGGATAATGGATGGATGGATGGATAAAACAGAAGGGCAAAAACCATTATGAAAGACAATACAAAACGGATGCCCTTAAAAGACCAGGTATAGACCATATGGTAGTATTTACCCTGTTAAAATTCCCCTTTTGTCCAAATCTGCGAAAGTGAACCCAGAACTTGCACTAAACTACTCCATTTCTTCTTCTTCTTTCGGCTGCTCCCGTTAGGGGTTGCCACAGTGGATCATCTTTTTCCATATCTTTCTGTCCTCTGCATCTAGTTCTGTTACACCTGTCACCTGCATGTAATTTCTCACTACATCCATAAATCTTCTCTTAGGCCTTCCTCTTTTCCTCTTCCCTGGCAGCTCTATCCTTAGCATCCTTCTCCCAATATACCCAGTATCTCTCCTCGGCACATGTCCAAACCAATGCAATCTTGCCTCTCTGACTTTGTCTCCAAACCATCCAACCTGAACTGACCCTCTAATGTACTCATTTCTAATCCTGACCATCCTCGTTACACCCAGTGTAGCATCTTTAACTCTGCTACCTTCAGCTCTGTCTTCTGCTTTCTGGTCAGTGCCACCGTCCCCAACCCATATATAGCTGGTCTCACTACCATCCTGTAGACCTTCCCTTTCACTCTTGCTGATATCCGTCTGTCACAGATTATTCCTGACACTCTTCTCCACCCATTCCACCCTGCCTGCACTCTTTTTCACCTCTCTTCCACAATCCCCATTAAAACCCAAAACCCATTAACTAAACTACTCCATTTAAAAATTGCAAATCTTTGAAATAATGTGTAGCAGTTAAAATATTTTTCTGTCTCTTACTTACTCATACACCACACTTCTGGGAACCATATCATAGCAACCAAAACACCACTGCCACAAACTTGAGTCACAGAATGGTGGCAGTTAGGCCAGAAATGATAAACAATATAACATAAAAAATTAATAATGTTGTGAAAACTAAACAAAATTAAAAGATCACAAATCAGAATGGGCTCCAGAGGAAATACCCAAATTCATAAAATATACGTTGTTCACTATTTAATCAAAAGAATTCTAATGGACTATAGTCTTATCAAGATCTATGACATTTACATGACCTAGTTTATGTCCCTATTAGTCTGACAAACCCAAGGAACAAACTTTTTTGGGTTATCTTGGTTGCAGGCAAACATTTGTGCCCTGATTAACCTACAAATACCAAGATTCATCTTGTTTTGTCAATCATTCTTTGGGTTTAACAAAGCAGGAATTTGGGTCAGTGAGACAGCCTAGCTGTGAATCAGCCATTATTAACACTTTTTAATGTTGAAATGTGACCATTACCGCATTTGCTGGGAATGCTCGTAACATCACGGGAGTAAAGCCCTTGTACAGTGAAGTGATGCCTTCTTCTTTGACAAGCTCTCGAAATACATCTCGAAAGCCTGAGTATTTGCCATCAGGGGCTGCAAAAACAAATATAGTTAGACTTGGTAGTAATTTACATCTCCAAAAAATAATGTAAAAATTCTAAATTTACTTTTATAAAATAATGTTATAATACAATAACTTTTATAAAATAATGTAAGAACTGTTCAAACACTTAAAAATCTTTTAACATAGAGAATGTAAATTTGATTCATGAAGTAGAAGTAGCTTTATCTCAAAAAGAAAAAAACTATTTTATAGAAGCAAACGAAACTACATAACATTACTGAAACATGACAACAAGAAATTTATCAAACAAGATGAGTAAAATCAACTGAAAGTTCATTTTACAGTCTTTACCAAAAGGAAGTGTCAGGTGCCACAGTTCTTTGAATGCGTCCATTGGTTTTTGGAAGAGCAACAACCTGTAACCATATTACCCTTTCCTTTAATATTCTTTGTTGTGTACATCATTGTGAAAGGCACTATATAAAGTATACATTGGCAGGGAAGCCAGTGTTTGTATCAGTAAGGAATAATGGCATCACATAAAAATACTAATTCATTGGGGACAAGAGGTAATTTATTAATTACAATGCAATTTACATTTAAAAGTAAGGGTAGCACTGTTATTAAACTGTGAAAGTTGGCATTTCTACATCAAAAAGTTGTACTGTTTTATCTGGCTTTGTGTTCGGCCTTACTGAAATTTTTTCCTAATAATAATGTGTTAAATTGAACTGTCTATTTCATAATGACAAATGATTGCAGTTTTATGCAGTCAAGTGGTGCCTCACCAATGACAGACTGTCACGTCTATAGCTTATAGCTCTCTTATGTCAGATAAATCTTTGGAAAATGAAGTTTAAAGACTTTAATTGCCAGCCGAGATGTCCATCAATCAAAGTGTGAAAGACTGATAAAATATGCAGATCTATGGTTTTATTGAGAAAAAAAGTAAGTACCCAAAGGTGAAAAGAATGTAAAGGAGCAGGTGAAAACAAATTTCCATCCGGGAAAATAAAGTCTAATGTCTTCCTAAGTACTAGGAAACTAGCAAGAAGTCAAAGCTACAAAGAACATGTTAAATAGGGAGACGTAAAAACATTACATAGTAATAAATACATTATAAACTTGGCATTGTCAAATACAATAGGCTAAAAGATCTCACCATTCAAGTGGTGACTAAGTGCTAGAAAGTTTCTTATGTTAAAAAGTTATTTAGATCTAAATAACCTCAATTAACTGCTGACATAATGACTAACAGACATAATTAGCACATATTTTAAATAGAAGGTGATGCCAGAAACAAACCGCGTCTGAATGGTCTATTAAAAGATGTGGGGGCAGAAGTGTCCATTATCAAATAACGTGGCTCTCTTTTTCACTATATGTATTTGTGTGTACAAGTTACAAGTCAAAAATGACTCGATATTTCTGTTTTCCCAAGTTTTGTATCTTGTATCTTATTCATTTATTATACTCAGAGAACTAGCCTTTTTAATCCATCATCAACATATTTTTTTAGAATATGTATTACATTTACAAGATAGTTAACTCCCTCTGTTGGATAGGAATATATATTGTCGCACAGGTGTGCATGGGAGGCAGCTAAAGGGTTTGAATAAGGGCAGTTCTGAGTCATACTGGGATGTGGCAGAGTGAACTGACTCTTTTTCTCGCTTTCCTGCACACCATTCACGGGAGATTCCACCTGGCCCTCTTGACGTCACTTCTGGGAGTGAGCGTATGGAAGGAGACCTTGCCGGCTCTGGCCCCTGTGATGTCACGTCTGGGCTCAAACCTATGGCTGAAGGCCTTCATGAGCCCGACCCCTTTGATCTCACTTCCTGTCTTCCCCTTTAAAAGCCTCCACCTTTTCCCTCTTTCCTCAGTTCCGTTTTGGAATCGGTTTTGTGCACATCAGTGCTATCATTTAAACGACAATTTGCAGCCAGGAAACCAAATATATGGGTGGCTGCCCCAAACCTTGCTATGGCCCTTTGTGGCTTTTGTGACAATATGAATGCCCATTCTGCAACAAGACATTTTTCACATTTCAGTCAGAATGAATTCCAGCTTGCTTTAATGCAATTTCACACCAGCAAATTAACTGGTTCCAGAACAACAGATTTCTGTCAGCTCAAGCCAACCTGGATAGATTGATCTGGATGAATATGCATTCAAGGCATTTTTATAAGCCCTCATTAATCGAGCATTGATCAGCTGATCAAACATGGACTACAAGTCTCAGAAACAGAGGGAAGAACCATCATGCCACTAGAGCAAGAGGTGCTGGTAAGCAGCATGAAGATTATGGGCATAGGAGAAACACAGCAGCAGCTGCCAAGGAAAGGGAAATGGCGTGTGACAATATCAATGAAAGAGTTAATGTGTAAAACAGTTAATCAGTGAGATCCTTGTAAACTTTGTGTGGTAAAAGTTGCATTGTACAAAATGTATCTCTGCAGATTATCTCTCTATTATATAAAAAAATCCTGGGACGAGATGAGACTTTTTATCCTGGGACGAGACAAGACTGTTTCAGAGATAATTTCAAGTTCCATGAGACGATACCTTGTGCCAAGATATTTAACCACGGCCGGTGCAGGAAATAAAAGACAAAGAGTAGAAGGCAAAGTAAAACGTTGTAAAGAGATTCAAAAACGTTGGCATGATACACATGCAGAGATAATGAAAGTACTAAAATTTGAAAGTCTTAAAAAACTGATAGTAAAGATTGCATTAGCACAAACAAGCGGAAATTATTACTCGGTGAAATTATGGAACAGTGAAAAGAGATCGAAATATATGGACATAGGTGATATGACAGAAGTATATAGATATTGCTTTGTTTTAAAGTTTAAGTCGGAAACTTGTAGATCGTCTAATTCGTGTTGCTGTCAGGGAAAAGTAGTGTTTCTTCCCAATGAAGAGGCATATCTGCGAGAAATAAAAGATTTGTTATTTGGTGAATGTGAAATCCACAAACACTACAGGCAAAATATTCTGAATCTACAATAATCTGCTCGTGTTCGCATCATTCAATGCTCAAAACGTAGATTTACATGATTTAGGACTATACGCTATGAGAATCTGTGGTCCCGCAACAATTAAAGCTACTACAAGTTTAATTTCAAAGAAACCACAATTCGGTCAGGTTTATATTTATGATCACAGAGAAGCGATGCAACATAGAATTGAAAGAGTTAAACGATTGAACATATTAGAAATTTTACAGCCAAAAATGGATACAAATCCATACGTCCAAAAGTATCGCACTTTACATGAAATTTATCTGAAAAACACGGACAAAGAAGTTTTCTTGGATTTCTATAGGAATCCGAAAGATCACGCTCGCATATACATAATAAACCAAAATTTGATGAATTGTCAGCGATAATAGTTTCGAAAGATGGAGGTAAAGACAGAGTTGATATTCGTGTTTATCCAAAAGCACAGCACGATTTGCCGCAAGTGGCAGATTCGGGAAATGACTAGCATGTAGGGCCTGTACGGGGGTTGATGAGCAAAGAGAGCAGGGGGCAGAGCCCCCTAGTACTTTATAAAGTACAGTAATTATTTGTGTGACCTGTCAAATTATTTTAAGAATGAATAAGAGGATACATTGATATCTATATCTGATATCTATTTCATATACATACTTGTGCCTCATTCGTAAAAGTCATCAGGCAAATGAACTGTAATACATGCAGAAGTCATATTGTTTCCTTATTTCATTTTAGAGATCTGAATCTAAACTGCATTAATAAGCATATTTGGTTAGGTATCCCTAGAAGAGGTGGATTAAATGGTGTTTCCTAAAGGTCTTTTTGCTTCTCATACAGTGTACGTAGGATCAGTATGTCTGACAGGACATTTACTACCTTTGACCTTATGATTGTATGCTCTGCTCCTTAAATATTCTGTCCTCAAAGCGGTAATCCTTCGCTCTTTTGCAGGTTATTTGCAGAGCAATGGTTGCCCCAGTAGCTGATCTCGATTTTGCCAAATCTTTCTTTCCTGGACAGGCAAAGGCTGAGTCCATTCCAGAAAGCAATACTAATGACTTATCCACATCTTTAGTTTCTCATATCACATAATTCTGACTTAATCCATCAGCCTACAGGACAGGATTCTGTCCTCTTTTGCAACTCATTATCTGAAATAAGTGGATTTGAAGATGAGTTATTTTCCTGCTTTTGTACCTGTCTGGAAGATGGATTTCAGCACATCAACTGGTATTGCCACTGCCCAGTTAAGGATCCCTGCTACCCCCCCAGCAAACAGGACCCTGGGGATGCTCAGATCAGTATGGCTATAACAACAGATTAGAAATAGAACAAGATAAACAAGATACACAGACTGTAGAAAATACAGTATATAAAATAATTTTGAGTTTGATTGCATGATTACCTTTGACCTTTTGGTGTTAATGTATTTTTTAGCCACTCATAACTCATGAAGTAAACGCCCGAAGAAGGAATATCTGTTACAGTACACATAAAAAAAAACTTTTATGGTACACATAAAAAAACAAAAAGGTTAATCAATGCAGTGTGTATTCTTTTGCTTCTTAAGCAGTCTGTAAAGTTAAGTTCTCCAATGTCTTCTCACCACTGTGCTGCTTTATACATTATAGCTTGGAGGTGAAATAAAACAAAGCAAAATTGAAAAGAACATATAAATGTATGGTGCACAGGGTGAAATGCATTGTTACAAATCCTATAAACATAAATGTCAGCATCCATTCTCAAGAATACCAGAGGCCAGCACATGTTTTCTGGGATATTTTCTTAGAGCATTACATATGGCTGGCAGCTTTTGCTTTCTTTTGAATTATTGGAAAAAGTTTAAACTTTAGCTCTAACATTATATTACTATATCACACTGGAACAAATGATGACACAGGCAAGACAATTTTGACTTGACTAACAAGCTCGTCAAAGCTTTTCACCTAGATTCTCCAAAGTAACATCCAGTTGTCATGCTGTACAAGCTCATATTGCATTATGATCTCAGAACAATAGCAGATCTAGGCAGACAGAAGGGATTTCATCTTGACATTTTCTAAGAAAAAAATGGATGCAATGGATTCCATAATGGTTCAGTCATGGAGGTAAATTATTTTTGTGTTTCAAACGTTAAAGAAAAGTCACATTCTATGCATCCACAAACGTCACATGAAATTACTTGTGGAGTAGAAAATCTGTATTTTAAAATTTTCTTTGTATATTATCAAAACCAATAACAAATGTAATTGTCCACTGACTATATGAATTAACAAAGATTAACAAGCTTATGGTCTGACTAAGGATAAAAATAGAGTTTGTATACAGTAGATATGGATGGTAGGATTGATTTGATGGGTCTGCTGAACTGCTGTTACGGTTACCTCTCATGAGGGTCAGCCCAGTTCCTTTAAAGACACTCCGGATTCCTCGCTCTCTGTAGAGCTGCACGGCACAGTCCACAGGCCCAGAGTATTTCACCAGTCCAGAGTTTGCCTGTATCTGCAAAGAAAAGCTAATCTGATCATTAAACCCCAAACTGAGTAGTGAATAATTCAATCAAACAGTGCTTGCCTTTGTCAAATCATTAAGGAACTTTTTTGTTTTACACATTTGAGAGATCCATTACACTCCATACCTGTAACAAGCACTTGATTCTTTCTCCAGGTGCCACAATGACGGTGGTAAATAATCCAGCCAGCATGCCAGCTGCAAAAACTTGTGGATACCTGAATATGACAATATAGTGGCAAAGACAATTGTGTGAAAGACAAATATTTCTCAGTACAAGAATAATTATGTCATTAAATTTTTACAAGCCTAGCACCTATTATTTTTTTAGTGTAGTTTTTAAAAAAAATTCAATTATTTTTAAACGTTGAGGTAGAAATTCATTTAAAAAAAAATTAAGATGTGCATTAAGGGTCAAAGGGTCAAATCTTATCAAACTATCCGGCTTAGATGACACCACCAGGCAACAGAAGAAACAGAAGAAACAAAAATAAGAGTTGCACCTGTATATGTACAAGAAGAGCCAGGCTCATAGGCAATTTTCTTGACTGAGTTTTATATGTAATAATCCTAAAACAATTATAAAGTGCTCTAGGCTACATTTGTGTACTTTTAATTAATTTAAACCATGAAAGAATGTATAAAATTCAGTCATATGCCAAATATAAGAAATCTAAAATGAATCTTAAATTTTGAAGCTTAAAGTACACTTACCGCCCACTTATTGGGTACACAGCTACTTGTTAACGCAAATATCTAAACAGCCAATCACATGGCAGCAACTCAATGCATTTAGGCATGTAGACATTATCAAGACAACCTCCTTAAGTTCAAACTGATCATCAGAATGGAAAAGAAAGGTGATTTAAGTGACTTTGAATGTGGCATGGTTGTTGGTGCCAGACAGGCTGGTTTGAGTATTTCAGAAACTGCTGATCTACTGGGATTTTCATGCACAACCATCTCTAGGGTTTATAGAGAATGGTCCGAAAAAGGTAAAAAACCAATGTGCGACAGTTGTCTGGACAAGAATGCCTTGTTGATGCCAGAGGTTAGAGGAGGATAGTCAGACTGGTTTGAGCTGATAGAAAAGAACAGCAACTCAAATAATCACTTGTTACAACCAATGTATGGAAAACAGCATCTCTGAACACACAACATGTCAATCCTTGAAGCAGATGGGCTACACCAGCAGAAGCCCACACCGGGTGCCAGTCCTGTGAGCTAAGAACAGGCAACTGAGGCAACAATTCACACAGGCTCACCAACACTGGACAACAAAGGAATGGAAAAACATTGCCTGGTCTGACGAGTCTCGATTTCTGCTGCAACACTGGCATGGTAGAGGTCAGAATTTGGCGTCAACATGAAAGCATGGATCCATCTTGCCTTTTATCAATGGTTCAGGCTGGTGGTGGTGGAGTAATGGTGTGGGGGATATTTTCTTGGCATACTTTAGGCCCCATTTTACCAACTGAGCATTGTTTAAATGCCACAGCTTACTTCCAACAGAATAACATGCCATGTCACAAATCTCAAATCATCTCAAACTGTTTTCTTGAACATGACAATGAGTTCACTGTACTCAAATGGCATCCACAGTCTAAAGATCTCAATCCAGTAGAGCACCTTTGGGATATGGTGGAACAGGAGATTTTCATCATGTATGTACAGCTGATAAATCTGCAGCAACTGTGTCACGCTATCATGTCAGTATGGACCAACATCCCTGAGAAATGTTTCCAACACCTTGTCAAATCTATGCCGCAAAGACTTACACCAGTTCTGAAGGCAAAAGGGGTCCAACCAAGTACTAGCAAGATGTACCTAATAAAGTGGCCAGTGACTATATATGGCTGTAGTGACCTGTGGACCTCATATTGGCACAGATTTATGACGAGGATTAAACGTCATATATACTGGCAGAAGTGCATATCCACTTTTGTTCAGCACTTTGGTCAGCGGCTGTTGTATGTAAAGTGCTTTATAAATAAAGTTGACTTGACTTGACTTTTAAATCAAACTGCAAAACGCAGCAAACTTAACGGTGCAGTACAGTATAGTATAGAAAGATGGGTTGTGCAGCTGCTACTATCGACACTCCTATACTGTAGTTTGTGATGTCACATTGTAATGGAGATTCTTTTAAAACTGAAGAAATACAGTAAAAGCATGTTTTGACTGAACTGTATTTGATGGTCTTAACTTGTGAAAAGTTGTGTACTGTGTGCTCATCTACATTTGATGTCAGTTTTTTAGTGTAGCTTTGAAACTGCAATGTTGCTAATTTACCCAACTGCATAAATTAGGTGAGTTAATAAATGTTTTGAATCTGTTTAATTTATTTTTACATTTTAATCCTTTATTCGTCATATACAATTTCTAGTATTAGGAATTTATAATTTTTCGCATACCGTAACTTACTTTCCAGAGACACACAGAGAGGTCTGGGGGTCAGTGCGCAGGGTCAACTTTTTGTACAGCTCTCTTGGAGCAATTGCAGGTTAAGGGTCTTACTCAACAGCCCAGTAGAGTAGCATTTCTTCTGTCACTGTCAGGATTCAAACTGGCAACATTTTGAGTTACCAGCCCAGATCCTTTAGCCAGAGAGCTATTGTTTGCTTATTAAACAAATAGCCTAAAGGTAAACACTTCTTACTTTGATTTTACTGCTGTTGTAAAATATACAAAATGTGTCATTTTATAGTGTATGTCAATATGTACACACACATTTTAATCTACTCTATATATATATAAAGTCCTAAGCCTAAAAGTGCAACGATTTTGTGCAATGATTTTATGTGACGTTTTCATGTCATGTTTTTTGTCTCGCTTTAAATCTGGCTTATTTTAAAACCTACATATATATGTATGGTATCATTCTTTTCAGAATTTATCAAACTTTAATGTGATGTTGTTAGATTTTCAGATTGTTATTCCGTTTTTAAATTATAAACTAAAATATCAAGAAAGTCGTGTATCGAGCATAGTGGACCTCATGTTAACGGGAATACTCCAATCGGTAAGAGAGAAATATTTTATTCTCATTTCATGATTTTTTTTACTCCGTTAAATAATAATTCATTTTTCTTTTACATATTTATAGAATTTCGTGATTTTGACTCCAATAAATAATAATTTTGTACATTTACAGATTTCACTAATATTCTGGCTGCAACTGTGGGTTGGGCGTCAAAGGCACCAGGGGGTCTTGTCCCCTAGTAATAAAAATAAACTTCTTGGCTTAGAATTACTCATAACGCAATTAGAATTTGATCAAATGTGCATTATATAGTATATGGCTGGTATAAATTCAACAGGGTTATAAGGAGCCTGTAGCTGTCTCAACAGCACTGGGCACAGAGAAGTTACCAAACCTGGATGGGTGCCAGTGCATTGTAGGGCACACTCATGTGTACACACTTACATCACCCTAGTGTAGGATCACAAGTTACTTAAACTACTTGTCTTTGGAATCTGAAAGAAAAACTGAAGTACCTGGAGTAAAATCCACACAAAGTACTAACACCACATAATTACAAACCCATGTCTCTGGAGCTATAAGACAGCAGCACCTACATTGCTAACTGCTACACCACCATGCTCCAATTTACACACAAAATACGGTTAACATAATCACTCATATCATTGAAATAATTATATATTAGTGTTTCATTTGGGAAGTATGGTTTACTAGACTTTTTTCCACATCTTAGAGACATGTTTGTTAGGTTACTTGGGGGGCTCTAAAGTGGCTCTATATTTTTAAGTCTAAATATGTGTGTGTAAATGGGGAGCTTATCTATACGTGCAAATGTGTGTGTGTAACCCTGAAGTGGATGCATCATCTTTATATATAATATGCTACCATGGCTGTTCGTTTGTCTGTCCAGGATTTTAAATCACCTGTAGCTTGCAAATCATTTGACCTATTGACCTGAAATTTGGTACACATATACTATGTGACGTCTACTATCCGCTTTCGGGGTGATGATTGACCTCCAAGGTTATTCCTCTGTTTATTTTTATTTTATTTTATTATAGAATCAACTCTCGGCAGTAGACAGCCGTTCTCATCCTTACCACCTTCGCCGTCACTTCCCCTACCTCTTCATATCTTAAATCATTCTTGAGGCAGACTGAAGACTTAATTGCCAACTTAAGTGAAAAATTAAGGAAAACGTACTAAGTAATTGCAACACAAACACTGACTTAATCACTTTAATGCGAAAAGATGCCACGAAAGAAAAGAAGAAGCTGGCCGCTAGGGTGGAGAAGAGAAGAGCTGCTCAGGAAGCAGCAAGTGCATCAACCTCTGAGCAAAAGAATGCTAAACGTACAGAGAAAGAGTATGAAAACTAGGAATGCTCAAGTCAAGTGTATTCACTGCACATTATTGTGCAGTGCGCCATTACTGGTGTTCAATAATGAATGAACATATGGATAGTAATCATGTGAGATATATATTCATTCCCTCTGTTTCAAGCTGCCTTCAACCTTCTAGTCTTAACTTGATTTTACATTTTAAGAATGCAAGGCAGACATACAGCACAAATGGATTAATAGTCACTTAGGACAAAAAAAACCCTGCAGATTTGAATAGAATTTAGTTTGCCAGTTTGATTTTAACTTCAAAAGAGAAACAAAACAATTTAGACTTTAAATACAAATTATAACAAAGAACATAATATTTTAATAAAAGAGTTAAATTACAAATAAAATATTTGCTGCTTACATTAGGGGATGGCCAGCCTCATTCTGCTGAAGACGCTTGCCCAAACCAAAGCCAAAAAAACCAATTGCCATCATTGGCGAGACACCTGCAAGAGGAGCCCCCATGCCTTTGTAGAGCCCCAGCACCCCCTATAAGGCAACAGAAGAAAGTATAAGGAAACAAAGCATAAAAAGCAACAAATAGGGATTTAGGAATGACTTACAGGCAAAGAGTTTTGTATTTGGGCAGGATGATGTGAAATCACAGCGCTAGAGTTCAAATACCGCTGTCAGGTATTAAAAAAGTCCTTATATTTTCTTTTGCTAAACACCAGTATAATAAATACATATACATCTCATTTTCAGACCTTGACACTAAAGGCTTGAAAAACTATGAATACAATCTTACATGAACAATTTTTTTATTATTTTTAATAAATACAATATGGTTGTGCAGTGGGTAGCGCTTCTATCTTACATGTCCAGCCTCCCTGATTCCATATCTGAATGTTGTCCATGTGCAGTCTAAAGGTTCTCTCCATGTCTGTGTGGGTCTTCTTGTTTTTCTTGCATGTCTCCAAAGATATGCAGGTTAGTTTAACTAGTGATTCCAAATTTGCCCCTGTAGTTGTATGTGGGTGGACCCTGTCCATAGCTGTTTCCTATCTAGTGCCATGTGCTGCTGGAAAGGCTCCAGCCCACTGTGACTGAATTACGTGACTTCAAGAGTTTTGCGGATGTCGTAAGAAGAAGGACAAAATATTTTTAACATAATCCAGTGAAATTTTAAATTCCAGTCATTTGCTTTTAACAGCACACAGAATACCTGGATATAAGAACAGTAATATATAGCCACAGAGTAAATGTTATAATTTATTGGTATTTTTATACTGTAGTACACTTTTGGGACAGCTTAGCCTTCTTGGTGTTAACCCTAAGCTTCTCCTGGGCAATTCAACTAACATGTATCTCTTGTGTTAACTTGTTATGATCCAATATACTCTACAGCAGTGCTTCTCAACTATTGGATCACGGGTTGCTGTTGTTGGTTAGTGAGTGTTTCTCCCCATAACTAAGTGAGCTTGTTTCACTAAAGGGGTGGTTTGAAATTGCTGCTATAGGGTTGTTTATGAATTTAAGGCCAGGTTTATACTTCACGCGATGTGATGCATGCTGCAGCAGACGCTCCTGCTTCGCAAGCATTTTACTGCTTATACTTGCGGTGAGAACAGGTTCGGCTTCGCTGTGTTGTGAATTACCTGGAACACCCATTAAATTCCAATGACACCTTGCCGCAATATCTCTGAAAAGGATGATTAATGATTAAATCCATTAATCCAGGGATGTGCCCATTCCAGCTAGCATTGGGCATGAGGCAGAAACAATCCCTAGACAGGGCATCAGCTCATCGCAAGGTGAATACAAGCACACACATACACTGGCGTCATTTTAGTGTCACCAAATCTGCATATCTTTGGAAGGAAACCAGAGCACAGTGTGGACACCCAGCAGGAAAACATGTAAACTCCAAGCAGGGAATACCAGCGACGTGACTCCCTGCGAGACAGCAGTGTTACCGCTCCACCACCGTGTCACCCCCATGTGTGTAATTATTAACAGTATTCATTATTTAAGAGAAATTACCGATTTACCTGTAAAATGTAACATACATACATACTTTAATACATTTCATCATGAAAGTGATATCAAGTATAAATCTAAAGATTCTAAATTTGCAGAGAGTTGGAATATCATACATTTAATGTATTCTGCATGGTGATCTATTGCTGCTTGCCGCAGCTGTCAGGTCAGGAGGAAGTCCCAGAAGCTTGTAGTGATTAAAAACTGGGATGACGTTTACAATGGTCTGCTTTAATGATAAACTACAAGATTAAAGTGGACATTTCGAGATTAAAGCTGAAATTTCCACTTTAATCACAAAATACACCTTTTCACAATGTCCTTAATTTTTTTTCTCTGTAGCTGTACATTATGTTGCTGTTGTCCATCCATCCATTATCCAACCCGCTATATCCTAACTACAGGGTCACGGGGGTCTGCTGGAGCCAATCCCAGCCAACACAGGGCGCAAGGCAGGAAACAAACCCTGGGCAGGGTGCCAGCCCACCTCATGTTGCTGTTGTGAAGTTGCAAAAAAAAAAAAAAAGATGGCACCAAAGATGGTATGTGAGACTTTTAAAATGCATTGTGTCATTACGATGGGGAATATGTGACGCTTGAATATAAAAGCACCACAAATACATCTGTTGGCATTTTGCTTCACCACATCGAACCATTCATCAAACATCGAAGCGCGCACATCAATCCCGTAGGATCCGCATAGCAACTTTCTGTCACATGTAGATAGTAACAAGAGACTCTGACATCACATTCCAACCTTTATCACACTTTTTGCTGGTACTGCAACTCGCGCACTCGTCACGTTAATTTCTGAGGACCTGCTCAGAGGACGCATCAAATGAACGCTGGAAACGCGTGGCAGCCATGATGCATGTGCGTACGCGCTCCGAGTGTGAAGTATAAACAAGCCCTAAGAAGGGAAAACTGAGTTGTGGAGCCATAAAGGTTGAGAAACACTGCTCTACAGCATTAAGCTGGAATAATATTTGGGATATTATTCTGCTGCCATCTAGTGGATAACATCACATTATGCTACAAAATAACAAATCACAAATATTTCTGTGTTTTGCCACTTTATAGTAACTCATTAACATTCATGAGTGGGGTGGAGCCTTCAGCCAACACACACACACAATGGAGTAAAAGCAAAAAGCTGTAAAGCCAGTTTTAGAACAAACTGAAACTGAACCATTACTTGAATCAAGTGACAGAGATGATAATGTGAATTTGTCATCAGACTTTAACATGGATACTGAAACTGACGCATATGGTATTGCATGACCAAACCACCATGATATGCCTGTTAAATTAATTTGTGTGAAGGCTCATTGTGGTGCAAGTAGGTATATGGCCAAAAGACAAAGTGATTGTGATCACATTGTGGATGACATTAGCCTCTTAAGCACTGTTTACAATGTAGCAACTGTCAATGTTCATGTCAGGAAAATATGGAATTCACAAAGACTTGTGCTGTGGAAGCTTACAATAACACAATGATGGTGTTGACTATGTGGATAAGGCACTGATATTCTACTCTCTCAATTGCAGGCAACAGAAAAAATATTATAGGAAAAATGCCAAAAGAAACAAACTTCTAGTGTCCTGAGTGCAATATTGGGCTGTGTGTTGGTGACTGTTTCAAAGCATATCACATGAGGGACATGTACTAAACCTGCATCAGTACAGCAGGCTATACTCTGCATACCTTTCCTACTGCATTTATGTTGACATTTTAGTGTTTACATGTTGCTTTTACACATAATAACATCTCTGACAAAATTTAAGCATTTAATTTGTTTTTCCAGGGGCAAACATACTGCTAAGGAGACTACTGTAAATGCAGTTCTAAAACCCTATGATAATAAAAGTACAAAAAAACAACACAATGAAAAAGAAACTAAAAGATTACAAAAGTAACAGGCTCAGTGACCTCCTGTTTTGTTATGGTAACATGACTTGTCTCAGTCTGGACATTTACACTGTGGTAAGTGCTGGCAGCCAGTCAGAAACCCACCCACATCATCTGTACAGGGACTGCCTCTAAGCACTCTAAATGCAGCACTTCCTGGTGGTGTCAGCTTCACTCAGCCCTCACCTTTTGAACAGCACCGTCTCTTCACTCCCATCCACAGTGCAAATCCTGCCAACTACGCCAAGTGTTTTGTTTTGGAATTGCACCATGATTCCTCCCAGTCTAGAAAATTTCCACTTAAATAACTGTTGGTGGCTAGCCGCAAACCCATGACATTTCCATTTAAAGGCCGTCAGAAGCAGCTCTTTTTATGCCATGAGCTAATGATGTTCAGCACACTGCTGTGAAGTCCATTCTCTTATGATCTGAGAGAGCGCTCTAATAACTAAGTCTTTGACTTTAAACTACAAGACTGCCAATTCAAATGCCTGCATTACAATTTGAAAAAGGGTACATGGGCAAGTACAGTATATGATATAACTGAACTTGTAAAAGTGCTTTGGAATAGCCTTCTTTAAAAACAAACACTATAAAAATAAGTATTTTTTACATGTTTGTATGTGATTTCAAATACACCAAATTTAAACATCTAAACAGGACTGAAGTAAAGTACTTGAATATCGCAGTCTGGATAATTACAGTGGTGACACAAATCTGTCTTACGCGTCCTAAAATCCAGGCAGTCACTTCCAGTAATTTTCTGTTGTTTAGAAGTTGATTTTCTCAGCATGCTTTTATGTAGCAAAAGGATGAAAGAAGGCTTGCATGCTCATTTGGTGATTAAGAAGTTTTATCCAACCATCTAAAGAATAATTAATTTGTGAACCAATTGTAATGAGTGCAACCTCACATGGACCAAAATAAGGGGGCACAGAAGGAGCTGTATCTCATGGTCAGAAGTGCAACATGTCCATCTACCTCCTCTGTAGCTGTGAAACTACTGACCTACATAAAGACTTGTAACAGTCAACTTAGCTCTGTCCATTGTTTGAACAGTAAGATCACCAAAGAGATGCTCCTGGATAGAGAAGTGGGACAGGCTCATCTGACTGAACTAACATTTCCGGCAGATTTCACTGGCCTAAGGTGGTTGCTGTCGTGTGGATTACATGTTACCCATTTTCAATTAATCTTAAAATAAACATACAATTCCCCTTGGATACTCCAGTCTTCTGTCTTATCAGGTTCTTTTTACACAATGTAATCCAATTTATATGCTCTATCCATTCTGTGACTCCTAATTAACACAAAAAATTTATATATGAAATTATACAGTATATTCAGAGTTTGTGTGTGCTTTAAAAAGTGGAAATATTTTATATTCTCTCAGTCACTACATTTTATTGTATATCTATTTATTGTGTCATTTGGAGCAGAACCCTATTTTTACATACTTTATATTACATGAATCCCAGGGAAAAGGTTGCATATTGCAACTAAAACCAGCTGTATTGTCAGAAGAACACCACACACCCATTAAGAATGGACAGTGACTCTTTATGCATTGAAACATGTGATAAGGGGAGCTCTCAGCAAGGGTTCTCTAAATGAAATGACATCATAACTTCATTTATTTGAAGCCTGAAATGTTTCTTACCTTTAACATAATAACTGGCAGGTTTTAGGGAGCATGACGCATGGTGCCACACTTGAGTTCCATTTCCTTATCTTTCCAATAAATAATAAAGCCTACATTTTTCTGTTCTTTTCTCAGAAACATTTGTGCAAGTGCAAAAAGGAACAGCAAATTGCTAGGAAATCCTGAAAAATGGTGACATCCCATGAATGCAGCCCTGGGCACAACCCTCCATTCTGGGACATCGATAGTCATGACTGAAATGGATCTGGTTGAGTTAGCATTCAATTACTTTTTGTTCTAAAGCAAATCAGAGTTTATTAAAACAATAAGAATTAAAATGCTCAAAGTGTGGAAATGGTGCATTTCCAAATACCGTATTTTTCGCACCATAAGACGCACTTTTTTTTCCCCAAAAGAAGGTTGGAAATGTCTGTGTGTCTTATGGAGCGAATATTGCGTCACAGACCATGATGTGTATTACCTGACAAAAGTCGACATCCGGGGTAGAGGGCGACAAAACTCACTGTTACGTTACAGGCATTCCCTCTGTGCTTGGAGGAATGTTAGACTCATTGACTCGGCATCTAATCCATGCGTGTGCGTGATTTGTGAAATGTATACAAATGTAAACAAAGGCAAGATGGCATCGACATCTCACGAGGGACCGAAGCGAGTGCAGAAAACAAAATACTCAGACGATGTTTGCACATTATCACTGAGTCGGACTCTGATTTTTTAGAATCTGATTTTGTTGAGCGTGATCAGGAGATCAAACAAGAAAGTGAGGAACAGGCATCAGCTGATCGGGACACCAGCCGATGCCGCCCCAGCTGAGCATATTCGTGCAGCCGATGCACCTATGGCAAGGTTTGTGTGGGAGGAATACCTAGACATTGATCCGTGGGAGCCAAACTGGCTACCGGACTTCACAAGACATTATGGCTTGCTGTTGGACTCAACAGATTACCAGCCGCTGGACTACTTCAGGCTGTTCTTTCCTGAAGCTGCCTTTCAGCTACTGTCAGACGAGACAAACAGGTATGCAGAGCAATTTTTTGAATTGAGGGCTCTGCTTGCACCGCATTCTCGTTTTTCAAACTGGAAACCCACAACAAAACATGAGATGAAGGGCTTTGTGGCATTACAAATATAGATGGGACTAGATTGGCGATATAACTTCAGGGAGCATTGGTCCAAACGTGCTTTGTCCCCTGGTGGCTTTGGACAGGTTATGCCGCGTGATGATAGGTACGTGCTCCTGCAAAGTGATTGTGAGCAACTGAACTTCATAAATTCTGACACTAGCGATGAGGAGTTCTTGGGGTTTCCATAAAACTAGAAGAGTGCTTGAACCTTAAAGTCTCTCCTTATTTGTTAATGACAGTGATGATGTTTCTTAATACCGCTGTTGAATTTACATGGTTGAAATATTATTCTGCTATATTTTATTAAACATATTAGTACACCATTTGGTTCAGAATATTTTTTTTCTTGTTTTCCTCCTCTAAACCTAGGTGCATCTAATGGTCAGGTGCGTCTTATGGTGCAAAAAATATGGTAAGTCAATAAATAACTGAAATAAATACATCCCAAATATTGTGCCATAAAAACAAATGGTATCATTGGGTGCTCAATATAAAGAAAAATCCAAATAAATATAAGTATTAATGGTCATGGAGAAGTGACCCCTTCGTCAGGATCTTGAAACTACTACCCACCACATCCTGGTCCACCACACAGACCCAAACTACCACATCTTCTGGTGTTACCCTTGTTTGAATGCCACCATGCCTCGCTCCTCCTACCTTCAAGATCCAGAGCTCTACAACTCCACAGTTGAGAATACAAACATCTCACGGAACACAAGACAGCTCTCTTTAACCCTTTACACTCAGCCTCATTTGTGTCTCTTTTCTGCTACTTGGATTCATCTAGACTTAACTTCATCATTCTTCACTCAATATTCATGTTCTACCCTTCAAAATAAAGGTCAGAGCTTTCCCTTTCCGAATTTTTATTCCTCAAGAATATAGTTCTGTTGTACACAAATGCTGCAGCAGAATACGTTGCAAAATTCAGTAATGTTATTACCAATAAATGCACTTTGAATGTTATTATTTCCATACATGTTGGAATAAGCTTCAAAACATTACAACCATGGAACACCCAGAAAAATTGGTTATGCAAATTATGCAATATTATGCCTAGTTTCACTGTTTTGAAGCAGTGCAAAAAACAAGATTTTTTTTTCTCTTGTTTTTTCAAGTATGTGTCCATAGAATACATGTCCATTATTGAAGGTCAATGGCATTGTATCATTGTCTCATCAATTTACTGTATATCCACATTACAACACTAATAGTTGCCAGTTTCACAAACATTTTTACAAAAACAATTCTAAAATATAGAAGGTCTCACTTAGTAGATAATAGTCTGTTCATCAAAGTGTACACATTTGAATCATGATGGTCAGGAAAGCGCATGGGGAGGTTGGGGTTCAGGTGTTGCTGTGATACAGGAGTTTGGCCATTGCACTGAGGTATTGGAGTAAGCAACATGGCATTTTAATGGCAAAACACTCTGCTTTAACTATAGCAATGAGGACATTAATGATTTTATGTAGTTTTTAAAAATAATTTGCATCATTGTTCAGTCCTGACGGCGGGTCCAAAACAATGGGGTCGAGTTTAAGGAGTTAATTAATCAGTGCACTGAAGCTGCCTATCCCGTCCTCTCTGCCTTATATCTACAATAAGTGGTCACAATTTTCTCCTCTCATTTTTCTCTCAAAAACTCTTTCCTCAACCAAGACTTCTCGCCATCTCTAGCGCTGACCCCTTTTACAATGCTTGCTCTGACTCTCACCTGGCGCCTGCGGATTAACACGTTGCTCAGTTAGTAATTATCTAATAAACTAATACACACACGTGTACACATCTTGTGCCATTGTGAATCAAACCAACAGGCTGAACTAAAAATCATTAAAATTTCTAATAAATTAAATCTATTAAAACACACCCCTCCTGGACTTGTCTTACCACAACCATTTATGACATGTGGGAAAACAAATGATACTAGGGAACATGACCACAACATTTTATTTTCATTTGCTTGTCTTTGGCTTTAGAAAAAGGTGGAAGGGTTTTTCTTGGGTGATCCTATAATAAAAACAAAGTATTTTGTGCTATTTTTTAATTTTGTATAATATCTGGTGAAGTGTTGCTGAATGTTCAATTCAGATTTCAAGCACACAAAGCAGGAATGACAACTCAGGAAAGATGAAATACAGTAACAAACACAGCAAGGATAGACTCACAAATATAGATGAATGGCATATTCAATTTGCTGGAAGAAAAGTAATGAACACATAAAGGTTTTCAGGTTTCATTGTATGCATAGAAAGTGTGGCTCACCTCTTTGGCCACTGTCTTCTTCAAACAATCCAACGTTCCCAAATAAAGCACAGTACTTCTAGACTGGGTTTGTAGTCGAACCTGTAGAGTTTGGAGAATAACAGTACACTGGCATAAATAGTTCCAATTTATTCTTTTCCTTAATTGCATGTAAATGACTAATTGTTTTAACTTCATATCAAACCAGTTATTGGGTATATATTGTAGTAATAAGGCATATAGTCTGAAATAGGTTAACTAATAAACCTTTCTAAGAGGCATTTGTAGGAGAATAGAAGGATGGCATTAATTTAGGCTGACCATAATAATTAGTGCTTAGGTTCTCTCTTTAAGAGGTGTGGACCACCTTGGAGCATACCAGTCACCCTACCCGACACAGACAGACGTGAAACACAAGTTCTGTCCAGCACACACGTTTTTTATTTACCAAGGGGAGCCACTTTCTTGCTCCCCAGAGCACAGCACAATGCACTATAGTACAAGCCTCAGTCCAGTCCTTTTCTTCTTGACACTTCTCCGTTTCAGTCCTTTCGCATCTACTCCCTCTCTGGCAAGCTTCGTCTACCTCCTCCCAACCAGGTGCTCCAAAAACTTCTTCCGGCAGCACTTCTGGGTGTGGTGCAAATGCTGCAACCCAGGGCTCAGCAACTGTCCAGGCACCCCCTAGCGGAGGCCACTAGCCCCCAGCAGGGTTGAGCTTCTAAGCTCTAAACCCATGGACCCTCTGTGAGCCAGGGGGGGTTGCCCTCTCATGTTCCAGGGGAGGTATTGCCCGGAAAATGCCCTCTCCCCCGGTCCTTAGATTACAGGGACATCCCAGCCGGTCCGCCACAGAGGTAAATGAATACAATACCCACCAAGGTAATATGTTTGATATTCAATGGGGTGAGCAGTCTAATCCTTGAGACACAGATTGACAGGAACACATAAAAAACTAAGCACGCCTTCTATCCATTAAGACTGCATCTGCATATCCAGTTCAGGGCTGAAGGGTTTATGTGGATTAACTGGTTTCCAGTTCATTTTTCCTTTAACTGCAGAGTGTGTTGTCTGTGAAACAGCTCATCTAAACTATTTACAATACATGCTCAATTAAGCTGATCATTAAACAGTCCTCGAATTAAACTGCATTTGCCCTTAAAAATCCTTACTCTTTACTTGCTAAAGCATTCTCTGTTTAATGGCAACAGAAAGGCAGAGAGGTTGGAGTTGTTGCCTTACAGTTCCAGAGTCACTGTCAGTGAGTTTTTGTGGATTTATTACCAGGTACTCAAGTTTTCCTTCCACATCTCAAAGGTACACAATTTAGGTAGATCAGCAATTCTAAATTGACCCTGTAAGAGTAGGCACTTGTTTCTGTGTGAGTGTACCTTGTGAGGGGCCCATTATCCTGAGTTGGTTTAGACAAACTACCATGTCATTTAGTTGAAGCAAAACCTTGACAACCTTTAAGAAGTATCTGGATGACCTACTGGGACAGCTTAGCTATTAGCTAAACAAACAAGCTTGATGGACTGAATGGTCTCCTCTTGTTTGTCAAATGTCTTATGTTCTTAAGATCCTGCCTCCTACCAGAAGAGGTACTGGGCCTCCCAATGCTGAACTACTGCATATATCTATACCTTTGACACCCCTGTCCACCTTAAACTCTACAGATTACAGTATGGGTTAGCACAAATGGACCTAAGCTAAATTTATCATGTTGTTGGGCCCTTTCCAAACAACTGATTGCTTTGTTTTATTTTGCCATGTCTGGTTCTTCTGTGCTACACCAGTTTAAGGATTGCTTTTATTATTATCAATATTGTCGTTGTTTGTGCTATTGTAGGATTATTAACTATCTTGTAACCCTCCGTTTATGACGAGTCAGCACCCATGAAAACAAAATTAAATCTACAAAACTGCACTTGATGAAAAAGAAACATACAGAAGCGGAGTACAGTGCAAACTAGCATTTGGAAGACCATGTGTATAGGTCATCTGATGTTGAGACCAAACATCTTTACTACGTGAAAATAATATAAAACAATATAATTGGACAGTCGTATTGAGTCAGAGTGTTAAGTCAATGTTTGTACTGCTTAAAAATATGCTGACTTCACAAAATTTAACATCCCAGATGACTCCTTATTGTCTAGATGTTAGATCCAGGCCTGTGGAGACTGACTAGACTTGAATCAAATCCTGGTCTCTGAAACGCTGAGGCAGTAATGCAGACCTCTGCACCATGATGTTATTTCACTTAGTAATACTTCTATTTTAAGTCTGAATCTTTTTCTAATAATCTCACAATTCTGTGCCAATTGCTTTAGGTATAACATCTCTTCTGATTCATTTTCCTAACGACTACTTCTTAAAAACTTTTTCTTTAATAAATTAGGGTGACAAAGGCTTTCCCTGGGTACTCTGTTTCCTTCCCAGATCCCAAAAATGTGCTTGACGGGTTAATTTGTAAGAGCATATTGTATGACAGATGGGAATCTCTATATAGTCTTGGCATTTTGCGCAATGCCAGCTTCACGCAACCCTACATCTGAAAGAGAGGGTCCAGAAAAAGAATGGATTAAAAAAAAATCAAAATTGAAATTTACATTGAGAGCATTCTCTCGTTGCTTTACAATGAGTGAACAGGACATAATGTCTGTAGATTATTTTTATATTGCTTTATTTTAAAGCTTTGTTCTGTTTTTAAAAAGGCATTATCATGTCTCAGATTTGTTCCACTCATTCATTATTTACTTACAGTGCTTTTAAGTTTGCAGAGACCTTCCAATAAACTCACCAAATAAAACACAATACATTTATCTTTTCTTACCATCATTTTTTTTTTGGATTTTATTAAAATCAAATAACATTCCATACAAGTAAGTCAAGTTTTACAAAAATAGGTTCGAAAACAAATCAACCCCCACCCATGAGAAAGAGAGTGAGACCACCAGAGTAAAACTTTAAGCAAGGAAAAATAAGTAAATAGATAAATTAATAAATGAATAAAGATAAACAGAGCAAAAAAAATTAAAAAAGAGGTGAGAGAATCTGCTTCCTCAATTTAGATGCTTATTCTAAAATGTTATTGATTAGATCCTGCCAGGTTTTGAAAACGTTTTGCACAGAATTTCTTAACATAATTTAAATATGTTAAGTATTAGAAAACACACATGGGTGGCACCTTGAATGGCCAGTGTTATCAGTCATATCGGCATAAAAATTCTTGTGATGAAGAACAGAATGAGTAAGGTCTGTGAGTACAATAGTGTGACTGAGCAGAATTTTACTGCCAAATAACCATAGATAAGAAGTAATAAGATATGTCCTTGCAGCTAAGTGTACTGATCAATGAATGAGCACAGCTGTCACCGCTGATAACAGGAAAAACTCAAAGTCTAAAAACATCATACATTCATTTGTAAAGGCACTGTTGAGTTTTGTTTCAGATGTATCTATTATCAATTATTATCTACTGTGTTGGTACTTTCACAAGCGACTACTAGGAGTTACAAATTTCACTTGACTGTATGACACACTTATATAAACCTCATATTCAGAACAACCCCCCACTTAAAATTAAAAATATGTTCAAATATCAAATTTTTCAGACAACAAGTAATTTAACAGTGCATGTGTCCCAGACTTCATGGACAACCTTCTTGAGTGATTTGGTAAAGCTCAGTATTTGACTACATGGGGCAAGGCTAAAAGTTACTAAACAAAATCAGCCACAAAAAACCCCCCCAAAAAAACAGAGTTTAGCACCCATCTCTTCCAGAACCAAGGAGAACACGTAACTGCTGTGCTTCACTGGTTAAGTGAAGCTGGTTTGTGAATCAACCTACAAAAATAACCAAAGCCAAATATCTTGGCTATGTAGTGGCTAGAGGTACAGTAAAATCCCAATGCTCCAAAGTTCATACCATAAAAGATTGGCCTCAGCTGCAAACAAAGAGGCATGTCCAAAGCTTTCCTTGCATTAGTGGGGTGTTATAGAAGGTTTGTGTCCAGCTTCTCAGAGAAGGCTCTGCGTTTGACAAAATTAACATGCAAGTGACCTCTGAATGTAGTTTGAGACTAATTGGCTAAATCTGCCATTTCTGATCTAAAGAATGGCCTAACTTCAACTATTGTACATACTACATAGGATTTTACTGTCCTTCTTATTCTCCAGACCCAACGACTCTGGCACCATACTGGGGTGATCTTAAGTTAGAACATCGACGGAGTAGAACACCCTGTGATGTTCCTTAGTCAGACACTGTTGAACTGGGAAAAAGAGGTACACTGTGGTAGGAAGAAAATCCCATGGCATCAAATGGGCCGTAAATCATCTAAGGTACTATCTTTTGGGCAGGGAATACATCTTAATTGCATATCGTGCCCCTTTACAGTGGATAGTCTACCACAAGGAATCAAGTTCCCATGTAACTAGATAGTTCCTTAATCTTCACCATATAAATTCACTGTAATCCATTGCAAGGGTTCTCAGCTTGCCAGCACAGATGCTTTATCCCACGTTCACAAAAATCCCAGTCAGGTCCTCTCATCCCACCGAGTCTGAGGTGAAGGGTGGGTGTGTATGACAGACACCTGCAAGTAGGAGGCAACCAACACCTGTGCTTGAGAGGGCACTGTCAATAATATCATCATCTCCTGTGTTGTCTCCAGGACAGAGCAGCCACTGGAGTTTTGATGCCACTTCCTCTACTGCTCAGCCGGAAGTTCTGCCTTTCCACTTTGGACAGGATATAAAGAAGATCGAACCCAGGGATCAGTGTTCCCCCCTCTAGGGAAAATTGGTTTATCCAGACCAAAAAATACTTAATATTCCAAGAGGCCTTACTACTTTTGGGCCTGTGCAGGCTTGAAGCCTGTTAATAGTAGTTGGAGTTGTCTGGTTTGGGGTGAGGCTACTCTAAGCAAGTCAGTGAAGGTCGTGGCCTGTTTTGTGAGACTCTGTGTAGGCCTCACACCCCTCTTTGTCTTGTTAAGGACTCCAGAATATAACAATTTCTACTTTGTCTTGTCCCTGGGATAATTGTTTCCCCTCCATGTGTTTTTTTTTTTTTGCTAGTAAGCCCTGCAATATTGAACTTTTTTAACATAATGGTATTATTCTGAGAGTGGACAGCTGCATGCATGTACCTTAGCAGGAAACGTTTATTTTATAAAATGTCAAGTGAGGATATTGATGCTGAATGAGCATTATATTAAATAACAAGTTTTAAACATTGTAAGAACTGCATAATATTCAGGTGTGTTCAGCAACTAAATTAACTAATATGAAAGTTGGAAGCATTTCACATTTTTATTTACTTAATCAAAGAGTCAGCTTTGGCATTTTTGATTATTAAATAGATTTGTAAAAATTAGTGATATTCAAAAGTAATAGTGATAACAGAATGCAATTCTTTGTGTTAGTAGACAACATTAAATATGTTCTTTATAACAGAACTTTACAATGGAGCTCAAAATGGAGCATAAATTGGCTTGTGGTGGCCTAATAGCTTTCATACACAGCAAACTGCAATTCAAGTGATGTAAAAATGAATTGATTGATGTGCGTTAGTGGTGAAGTGTCTGCAACTAATTGTTGTTCAATTTTCTTAAACGTGACATTTTTTGAAAGCACAACCAATTAAGTAGTATCCAATGATTAGCAATTGAAAAATATCTTTTAATACAAAATGACAAATAATAACATAAAACCAGTATAAATATTACCCAATGAAAGGAGAAAAGCAACTGAAATTAGTTCCCCATATCGCTATTAATGTTGGAAAGGAAATGATTTATTGTATAATGAGAATATGAACAGTACATGATGGGCAACAAGATCAAGGGTTTGCTGGGACCAAAAGATCTGGGCTTGGTGCCAGAGATCAGGGGCTTAAGCCAATGCAGCCTGAGGCGGCTGGTGAAACAAATTTGGCTGAGTGAACAGTTTTTGGGGGGACAAACTGAAGCAGCACCTCATAGACCAGAAAAAAAGAAAAGAAATAAAACACATACACAAACTGTATTGTTGCCTACACACAGAGTTCTTTGAGTCCTTTTGATGCTGCATAAATATAAAGTATTTTTATTAGTAGTAGTAATAATAATACTTTATATTTATGCAGCATTTTTCTATTATTCCATCCATCCATTTTCCAACCCGCTGAATCCGAACACAGGGTCACGGGGTCTGCTGGAGCCAATCCCAGCCAACACAGGGCACAAGGCAGGTACCAATCCTGGGCAGGGTGCCAACCCACCGCAGGACTTTTTCTATTATTATTTTATTTTATTATTATTAGTTGTAGTAGTACAGTGATCCCTCGCTATATCGCGCTTCGCCTTTCGTGGCTTCACTCCATCGCGGATTTTATATGTAAGCATATCCATATTACTAACCGAGAATGCTAAAGTGGATGATGGACGCAAGCACATCCGGCCATGGGCCGTAACTGCAAAAAGACGTACTGCGCAGGCGCAAAAAGAGTCCGCGAGAGGGGGACAAAAGAGGCCGCGAGAGGCGGATGAGGGGCCGCGACAGACGGACAAGACCACAGAAAAAAGGAGTGAGCACAGAAAAAAGACAAAAAAGGAGAAATGACACGCAAGGAGCACCGAAAAAAGGAAAAGGCACATAAAAAAGTAGTCAAATGCAGGCAAAGCACGAAACACATTGCACACGAAACTAGACCCAAAAAAAAAAAAAAAAAAAAAAAGAGGCTCGCGCACAACAGCAAGGCAACCCAACCCCCCTACAGGCACCGGACAGGACACACACCAAGAGGGGGATTCAAAAAGCCCATGGAACACAAAAAAAAGAACACAACAAAACCACCCCACAGACCCTACAAGCAACGGACGGGACACACACAAAGAGGGGGATTCAACAAGACACAGGAACACAAAAAGAAAGAAGACGCTCGCGCAACAACAATCCTCACCCCCCCACCCCCCCACACACACACACATCCATAAGAAGTGACACCCAAAGCCACATATTCTAAAGTGAACGTCAACACCTTCACACTAGACAGCATAGGTGTCAGCATAGGTGGATCTCCTTACAATAAAGCACTATTAACCGTTCAACTGCAGAAAAGGAAACATATTAACAGTAACTGCGATCCTCCTTATTACTTATCCATATTTCGCATGCTGAGAAAGAAACAAGTCTTGAATACACGGTCACGGGTACAAAACGAAAAGGAAAGGATAACAAGAACAAACACACGAACACGAAAGAAACAACAAAATACACGGCTATGCAGTATAGGTGGATCTCATTACAATAAGGCACTATTAACCGTTCAACCGCAGAAAAGGCTCCATATTAACAGTGACTGCAATACTCCTTATTACTTATCCATATTTCTAAAAGAAAAAATTTCTCGACTCCAAAAACACAAAGCTCAACTACAGCTTCTAACTAACGATGTACCTAAAAGTAAAAACTTTATGAACTGCATTAGATCCTACAATAGTTCATTTGCTTTTGCATCTAACGGAGTAAATATCAGGCCACCAAAAGGCAATGGCCCATACTGCTTTCGCATATGTGCACAAATACTGAATCGCATTGGAACAGTGCACCCTGAAACAAATCAACAACGCAAATATGCACAAATCTACATCCTAGATCCACATGACGCAAGCTATCAATCAAAGTGCTGCATCGCAACAGTCACGGATTCAAAACGAAACACCTCCCATCTCAGACATACGTTAACGGCAAGGAAGGCTACAACAGGCTTTTCACACAGCACAGGCAAATCGATTACAGCTCCAAAACAACACGTCCCAAATACTACACATGCAACAACGCGCCTCTCAAACGGCACAACCAAAATATACACCAGGAAAATTCATTCGGATTAATGAATGTCATTTGCAATCATTGTCATTCAGTTCACTTCCCTGAAGAAACAACTGGCAATACAAGTTATACATTTACACGTTGTTGTCAAAAGGGTCAAATTAGACTGCCTTCTTTACATTCATATACTGAATATCTACAAAAGCTTCTAACTAACGATGTACCTGAAAGTGAAATCTTTATCAACTGCATTAGATCCTACAAATCGGTATCCACTATGAACATTAACGGTGGCACTGCACGTGACATCCGTCTTGAAAAAATGTTAATTATTGATGAATGTACAATGGTATGAAGTCACTTACTCAACACCATTCATAAACTTCTACAAACGTTTATGAATAATAATATTCGATTTGGATGAAAGGTACTTTTATGAGGAGGAGATTTTAGACAGTGCTTAGCTATTCTTCCAGATGTCCAGAACCAAATCATAACAATTGCTTATTACAACTGAGAGATGGTACACTCACCAATACAGATGGACTTCAGCCACATATTATTACAATTCCTCAAGCCTTTATCTGCGACAACTTAGTTACAGAGAGATTTGGAACAGCAATCTCATTAGACCAAATGCCCCTTTTAACACAACGCACTATATTAGGTCCAAAAAATATTAATGTGCAAAACATAAATACCCAAGTCATTCCATTTCTTCCTGGAGAGACACAACTCTTTCTAAGCTCTGACAAACTTGACTCTGATCACAACAATAACCATCTTCATTGACCTTACAAGTTCTGAGCTGGAATTACCTTTTACACTTAAACGGCGTGTACAAAGAAATTTTCAAATAAACCTTTACACTGTGCCACACACTTTATTGTTTGCTTTCTATTTGCATCATCTACACCATCACACTATTCTATATCTCATTCATACATTGCGCTCTTTGTCATTCCCAACACCAGGGGTTGGCGAGCGAAGCGAGCAGGGGGCGGAGCCCCCTAGTTTAAATATATATCGCGGATTTTTCGCTGCTTCGCGGGTTTCTGCGGACAATGGGTCTTTTAATTTCTGGTACATGCTTCCTCAGTTGTTTTGCCCCATTGATTTCATACAAGGGACGCTATTGGCAGATGGCTGAGAAGCTACCCAACTCACTTTCTCTCTCTCTCTCTCTTGCGCTGACGTAGGGGGGTGTGAGCAGGGGGGCTGTTCGCACACCTAGACGATAGGGACGTTGCTACCTTCTGTGTGCAGCTGCTTCCTGAAGGACATGCTGCACGGTGCTTCGCATACTTAAAAGCTCAAAGGGCACGTATTGATTTTTGACTTTGTTTTTCTCTGGCTCTCTCTCTCTCTCTGCTCCTGACGGAGGGGTTGTGGGCTGCCGCCTTCAACAGCTTTGTACCGGCGGTGCTTCGCATACTTAAAAGCCAAACAGCCCTATTGATTTTTTTTTTGACTGCTTGCTGTGTTCTCTCTCTCTCTCCTGACGCGCACTCCTTTGAAAAGGAAGATGTGTTTGCATTCTTTTCCTTTGAAAAGGAAGATGTGTTTGCATTCTTTTAATTGTGAGACAGAACTGTCATCTGTCTTGTCATGGAGCACAGTTTAAACTTTTGAAAAAGAGACAAATGTTTGTTTGCAGTGTTTGAATAACGTTCCTGTCTCTCTACAACCTCCTGTGTTTCTGCGCAAATCTGTGACCCAAGCATGACAATATAAAAATAACCATATAAACATATGGTTTCTACTTCGCGGATTTTCTTATTTCGCGGGTGGCTCTGGAACGCAACCCCCGTGATGGAGGAGGGATTACTGTAGTCCCTTCTTGGATTGGCGTTTCCCTTGCCCGGGAAAGGGTACCCGGGGCCCCACCCTAGAGCCAGGCCTGGGGGAGGGGCTCGCTGGCGAGTGCGTGGTGGCTGGACCTTCAACCACGGGGCCCAGCCGGGCTCAGCCTGAAGGAGCAACGTGGTTCCGCTCTCTTCTGAGCCCACAACCTGCAAGACAGGCCATAGGGGTCGGGTGCAATGTGATATGGGTGGTGGCCGAAGGTGGGAAATCTGGTGTTCCGACCCTCGGTTGCCGAAACTGGCTCTTGGGACATGTAATGTTACCTCTCTGGCGGGGAAGGAGCCTGAACTGGTGCGTGAGGCTGAGAGGTACTGGCTAAATATAGTCAGGCTCACCTCTACGCACAGTCTGGGCTCTGGAACCATTCCACTTGAGAGAGGCTGGACTTTGTTCCACTCTGGAGTTGCTGTGGGTGAAAGGCAGCTGGCAGGGGTGGGCTTGCTTATGGCCCCCCTGGCTCGAGGCCTGTACGTTGGGGTTCTTTCCATTGGATGAGAGGGTTGCTTCCCTGTGCCTTCGAGTTGGGGGAAGGACTCTGACTGTTGTTTAAGCTTATGCGCCAAACGACAGTTCGGAGTACGTGGCCTTCTTGGAGTCCCTGGAAGAAGCACTGCGAGGTGCAGCTCCTGGGGACTCTATTGTCCTGCTGGGAGACTTTAATGCTCACGTCGGAAGCGACAGTGAAACCTGGAGAGGTGTGATTGGGAGGAACGGCCTCCCTGATCTAAACTCAAGTGGTGTTCAGTTGTTGGACTTCTGTGCTGGCCATGGATTGTCCATAACGAACACCATGTTAGAGCATAAGGGTGTCCATAAGTGCACTTGGTGCCAGGATACCCAAGGTCGCAGCTCAATGATCGACTTTGTAGTCATGACATCGGATCTGCGACCTTATGTCTTGGACGCTCGGGTAAAGAGAGGGGCTGAGCTGTCAACTGATCACCACTTGGTGGTAAGTTGGATCAGATGGCGGGATAGGCTGCCGGACAGACCAGGCAGACCCAAACGTATAATGAGGGTCTGCTGGGAACATCTGGCGGAGGAACCGGTCAGAAAGATTTTTAACTGCCACCTCTGGCAGAACTTCAACCTTATTCCGAGGGAGGCGAAGAACATTGAGTCTGAATGGGCCATGTTCCAAGCCTCCATTGTCGAAGCAGCAGAACGGAGCTGTGGCCGCAAGGTTGTCGGTGCCTCTCATGGTGGCAATCTACGAACCCGGTGGTAGACACCTAAGGTTCGTGAGGCCGTAAAGCTGAAGAAAGAGTCCTACTGGGTCTGGTTGACCAGTGAGACTCCAGAGGCAGCTGAGGGGTACCGGCGGGCCAAGTGTGTGGCGGCATCGGCTGTTGCTGAGGCAAAAACCCAGGAATGGAAAGAGTTTGGGGAAGCCATGGAAAACGACTTTCAGCCGGCACCGATAAGGTTCTGGCAAACCGTCAGATGCCTCAGGAGGGGAAAGTGTGTACAATGGAGATGGGGCCCTGCTGACTTCAACTGCAGATGTTATTGACCGGTGGAAGGAATACTTTGAGGATCTTCTCAATCCCACCAGCATGTCTTCCTCAAGGCTCTGGATGTTGTGGGGCTGTCCTGGTTGACAAGTCTCTGCAACATTGCATGGACATCAGGGGCAGTGCCTCTGGATTGGCAAACCGGGGTGGTGGTCCCCCTTTTTAAGAAGGGTGACCGGAGGATGTGCTCCAACTATAGGGGGATCACAGTCCTCAGCCTGCCCGGTAAGGTCTATTCAGGGGTGCTGGAGAAGAGAGTTTGGTCGATGGTCGAATCTCGGATTCAAGAGGAACAATGCAGATTCCGTCCTGGCCGTGGAACACTGGACCAGCTCTACACCCTGGCCAGGATCCTGGAGGGGGCATGGGAGTTTGCCAACCAGTCCACATGTGTTTTGTGGATTTGGAGAAGGCATTCGACCGTGTCCCTCGAAGCATCCTGTGGGGTGTGCTCCGATAGTATGGGGTACAAGGCTCATTGTTACGAGCCATTCAGTCCCTGTACAGGAGGAGCAGGAGCTTGGTCCGCATTGCCGGTAATAAGGCCGACTCATTTCCTGTTGAGGTTGGACTCCGCCAGGGCTGCCCTTTGTCACTGATTCTGTTCATAAGTTTTATGGACAGAATTTCTAGGCGCAGCCAGGGAGCGGAGGGGGTATGGTTCGGTGACATCAGAATCTCGTCTCTGCTATTTGCGGATGACGTGGTTTTGTTGGCTTCATCGGACAGTGACCTCCAGCTCTCACTGGAGCGGTTTGCAGCCGAGTGTGAAGCGGTGGGGATGAGAGTCAGCACCTTTAAATCCGAGGCCATGGTTCTCAGTCGGAAAAGGGTGGAATGCTCTCTCCGGTTTGGGAACACATTACTGCCTCAAGTAGAGGAGTTCAAGTATCTCGGGGTCTTGTTCATGTTTGAGGGAAGAATGGAGCGGGAGGTCGACAGACGGATCGGTGCGGCATCTGCAGTAATGTGGGCTCTGCAACGGTCCATCGTGGTGAAGAGAGAGCTGAGCCAAAAGGTGAGGCTGTCGATTTACCAGTCAATCTACGTTCCTACCCTCACCTATGGCCACAAGTATTGGGTAGTGACCGAAAGAGCAAGATCGTGGATACAAGTGGCCGAAATGAGTTTTCTCTGCAGGGTGGCTGGACTTTCCCTTAGAGATAGGGTGAGGAGTTCAGTTATCCGGGAGAGACTCGGAGTACAGTTGCTGCTCCTCCGCATTGAGAGGAGTCAGTTGAGGTGGTTCAGGCATCTGATCAGGATGCCCCCTGGACGCCTCCCTTGGGGGGGTGTTCCAGGCATGTCCCACTGGGAGAAGGTCACAGAGAAGACCTAGGACACGCTGGAGGGATTATATCTCCCGGCTGGCCTGGGAATGCTTCGGGGTCCTCCCAGAGGAGCTGGATGAGGTGGCCGGGGAGAGGGAGGTCTGGGCTTCCCTGCTTAGGCTGCTGCCCCCGCAACCCGACCTCGAATAAGCGGTGGATAATGAATGAATGGATGGATGGATTAGTAGTAGTAGTGTAGCCAGAAATATGTTGATAGGTGGGCATATGTGAAACTGGCATATATGAAACATATAGTTTATAGAACTTGACCATCAGTAGCCGAACAAGGGGGATCCTCTAATAAAACCCTGCTCAGTAATGCACACAATGTTGGAAGATGCACGTACACAAATTCAAAGACCCAGCCATTAAAAATAAAAATCTATCCTTTTTGGCTATTATAAAAAGAAAAGTAAAAGGTTTGGCAGGTTGTATGCAAATAATTTTACTTACTTGTATTTATTAATATTTTGTTTCTATTTTATGAAATAACATTACTTTTCACAGTATTGAATTGGTTCTGTGATAACTTGTCATGGCTATTTTGAATGCTTGTAGTTGCAGGCACTGTAGTATTTCCAATAAAAGAAGGCCCTTTGTCAACTGTTGTGTTACATTACATGTTTAGGCAACACAGCATTCTCAACCTTTTTAATGCATGGTTTGGAGAAGTGATCACTTACATAAAATAAAAACAGCATTAAAAACTCAGGAATTTAGAAATCTCAAGAACTGATCTTCTTGCAAATCATCTTCATCTTCTTTTGGCTGCTCATGTTATGGTTTGCCACAGTGGATCATCTTTTTCCATATCTTCCTGTCCTCTGCATTTTGCTCTGTCAAACCCATCACCTGCACGTTCTCTCTCATCATATCCATAAACCTTCTCTTAGGCCTTCCTCTTTACCTCTTGCCTGACAGCTCTATCTTTAACATCCTTTCCCCAATATACTAAGCATCTCTCCTCTGCACATGTCCAAACCAACACAATCTCGCCTCTCTGACTTTGTCTCCCAACCGTCCAACTTGAGCTGACCCTCTAATGTACTCATTTCTAATCCTGTCCATCCTTGTCACACCCAATGCAAATCTTAACATCTTTAACTCTGCCACCTCCAGCTCTGTCTCTTGTTTTTTGGTCAGTGCCATCATCTCCAACACATATAACACAGCTGGTCTCACTACCGTCTTGTAGACCTTCCATTTCACTCTTGCTGGTATCTGTATGTCACAAATCACTCCTGACACTCTTCTCCACCCACTCTACCCTGCCTGCACTCTCTTCTTCACCTCTCTTCCACACTCCCCATTATAATACACACAAAAGACCTGCCCTTTTTGTATGCATAGTTAGCTTACCATTTGTCATGTCCCATGTTATTAATTAGTTCAAACATTATTTATCTGCAGATTGATAATGTCAGTTCTTTACTCTGCAGATATAATACTGTTCAGTCAATTTTTATATGTGCTTACATAATTGCTTTCCCCTTTCTTTTATTTTCAGGGAAGTGACTTTTTTGTGCACTATTAGTTAACTTATCTAAAGCGGTGTTAGCTGTTTTAGTGCATGCACTCTTGCCTGCCATTTGACTCACTTGCATTTGGGAATATGAGCGGCTGTCAGTCGAGTAGAACAGAAAGTATACAAAATATACAAGTTTAAGCAGTTGCTCTCAAGATAAAATTGAAACAGTAAACAAATTCCAATTCAACAATTTAAGATGGCGAATTTCACAAATTCGCCAATGCTTTTTAATGGGAGATTTAAAAATGTTAAAAGATCTGTTTGAGACATCAACAAATACTAAACTGTCTCAACAAATTTCTTTGGAGAATAAGTGTGCCACTTCTGAATGAAACTGCTCCATGGGGGGCTGAATTTCATGCAGACAGATAGACATGAGCTTTCATAATAGGTACTTCGCATATCATATGCAAACATACCTAAAAATAGGTTTCCTATTGTTTTCGTATTTATATTTGGACAGTCTCCAGATTTCAGAATATTTATAAATTGACAATTAGTTGTATTCATTTTCTGGACAAGTTTTTTTAACAATCTAACTCTCGATGTGTTGTATGGCAGAGTGACCGAGAAGCATCCCAAATTCAGGAGTGAGCACACCACAGTGCAGTGCTTTACACATAAGTCAGTTGTTGGTTAAAAGCAGTGGAAAACAGTCTTTCTTCAGCATTGCTTTGTCAAGCAGAGGTCAATGGGGAAGCGGAAAGAAACAAGTTTCCAAGGAGACTCACCAGCCTTTTGATGGCAGGAAAATGTGAAGCTGAAAACACTGAGCTGCAGCCTCCACAACAACAAAAACAAAAAGACAAATCTGTGTGAAAATCCAGATGATGACAAGCAATGTCATTAGCAAATAAGTAGCATCAAAAGTAAAGACTGAACTAAGCCATCTTTATCATTTTTGGCTGATGCCAGGATAAAGTCAGAAATATAAACATTCTTGATACCACAATACAAAATATTCTACCACAATACAAAATATTCTGAAAATTGCAACACTACTCACAATCTACTCTTAGATTTCAAATTTAAGTAGAACTAAAAATCTTTCAGCAAATCAAGCATATTAAAATGTTGTGTTTGTTAGATCTATTAGTATGGTGGAGGAGTCAGTATAAGTTAATTTGGTTTTGTCCAAAAAGGAAAAGGTAATCTGAAATCAGACTTCTACCACTGATATGTATTATCAAGGTCATAGTTTAGCTACTTAAAATTGAAAAAATAAAATAAAATATACACCAGTATCAAAAATTTGGAATCACCCAGAAATATTCATGTTTTGGATAGAAATGGATTGCTTGTTTAATCAAGATACCATTATTTTTTAAACATAGCCAAGGCATTCCTAGAGTTGCAAATGGCTACTATTGCTTAAAATGACTAATTTATGATTTATTATTCATATATGACTGCAAAGCTCCAGTATGGAAATCTGTATTGTTGTCTGCATATTGATGTGGCAAAATTTTACACCTGATGCCCTTCCTGATGTAACCCTCACTATTTATCCGGGCTTGGTCTGTGAGTCCCTTATGGCTGGTAAAGCTCTATTTCAACAGCCATTCCTTCAGTGTCCTAATGGTAACCTCCCTTAACTCGTCTTTAATTAGTCATATTTAAATGCTAATTGTTAATGAGAGAAACTTTATAAACTGTGTTTACACAGCTGAAAACTGTTATTTTGTTCAATAAAGCAAGTAAATTATCTTACTTTTATTGAAAGGCACCAGCAATTCCTAAAAATTACTCAGTGATTCCTAGTCTCGAGGGACCAGATGTGATTCTGAAATTCGAATATACACCTGGGGACAACTCATTAAAAAGTCGGTAGTGAAAAGCAATGAAATCTGTCACTGCAAAGGCTATGTCCACAGGGCTTCTTCCTAAAACGCCTACCCCCAATTTGTCCAGTCCGTACACTTCAATCTGTTGTGGGTTCAGGGAGAGAGCAAAATAAATTGTAAAAAAAAAGATATGATGCTGACAGAAAATAAAAAAGCTACAATTGTTGTTATTAAGTCAGGATCTCAGTAGCACAAGATAACTGAAGCTTAACTAATTTGTATGTTGTAATGAGCAATGCAACAGTGGAGATGGAGACGGAGACACATACACACACACACACACACACATATTGACCACTGCAGGTACTTGGCTCCATATGTTCGAGAAGTGTTTGTGTCTGCTATGATATCTTTCTGTTATTTTGCCTATTATATCACTATATGGCATAATAAGAGCAAACAGAGTTTAGATAGGCATTGTGGTCTATGGATATACAGTACATACATACATACATACATACATACATACATATCTATTAAAATACTTTTGCTATATTCTGGCATGGCATGTTTGCATTTACAATTAGACAGCAATGTTAACTTTAATTAATTATTCATTTAGGTGGGTCAGAAGGTAGATGATGTGCAGCCTTGTCCGTGCTTTTGCTGGCATTGTGACTCTTCACTATCAGCTTTCTTAATGGCAGTCATTTTGAAGGGGTATGACACATCATTTACTTCAAATACATATTTTAATATTATTTTTTGATTTTGATTTAATGTACTTTAGTAATCCCCTGGGGAAATTGTCTTTTTATATGATGTCAGAGCACAGGGCCAACCATTATACAGCGCTGCAGGAGCAATTTTCATGTGAAGGGCCTTGCTCAAGAGTCCAATGGAGTAGGATCCCTTCTGGCTGCAATGGGATTTGAACTGGCAACTGCTACTCCACTATGGTACAGAATAGTGAGCACACACATGACCTACAACAACCTATCATTCAGTTTTCCCACTAGTCCACTGATGTCTTCAAATGTCAATGTATAATTTGATGTTACAAAAAGGTTTTTCTCTTGCAACAGGTGGTTTATTTTAAAATGTGCTGTGTACACGCGTGAAGCACATGCTTATGTTTAATTGGGGTCTTTTTTGGAGACTTTTTGGTTGTAGACAGTTTATCATAATAAAAGCTTTCTGACTCAGGTTAATGAGAGCACCACTACTCTTTGCAGTTCAAAATCACCGCTCCTATGTTGAGCGCTACCTTCATGAGTGGTTGGATTGGTTTAGAAATGTGACACTCAGTGAGCCATCTAATTGTTATCATCCGCTTTTAAGTAAAATTCACTCATGGTTGTCTCCAGGCCTGTATATTATACAGTATCTCACAAAAGTGAGTATACCCCTCACATTTTTGTAAATATTTTATTATATCTTTTCATGGGACAACACTGAAGATATGACACTTTGATACAATGTAGTCAGTGTACAGCTTGTATAACAGTGTAAATTTGCTGTCCCCTCAAAATAACTCAACACACAGCCATTAATGTCTAAACCGCTGGCAACAAAACTGAGTACACCCCTAAGTGAAAAATGTCCAAATTGTGCCCAATTAGCCATTTTCCCTCCCCGGTGTCATGTGACTCGTTAGTGTTACAAGGTCTCAGGTGTGAATGTGGTGCAGGTGTGTTAAATTTGGTGTTATCGCTCTCACTCTCTCTCATACTGGTCACTGGAAGTTCAACATGGCACCTCATGGCAAAGAACTCTCTGAGGATCTGAAAAAAAGAACTGTTGCTCTACATAAAGATGGCCTAGACTATAAGAAGATATGCCAACACCCAGAAAATAAGCTGCAGAATGGTGGCCAAGACCATACAGCGGTTTAACAGGACAGGTTCCACTCAGAACAGGCCTCGCCATGGTCGACCAAAGAAGTTGAGTGCACGTGCTCAGCGTCATATCCAGAGGTTGTCTTTTGAAAATAGACGTATGAGTGTTGCCAGCATTGCTGCAGAGGTTGAAGGGGTGGGGGGTCTGCCTGTCAGTGCTCAGACCATATGCCGCACACTGCATCACATTGGTCTGCATGGCTGTCGTCCCAGAAGGAAACCTCTTCTAAAGATGATGCACAAGTAAGCGGTTTAGACATTAATGGCTGTGTGTTGAGTTAATTTGAGGGGACAGCAAATGTACAGTTATACAAGCTGTACACTGACTACTTTACATTGTATCAAAGTGTCATACCTTCAGTGTTGTCCCATGAAAAGATATAATAAAATATTTACAAAAATGTGAGGGGGGTACTCACTTTTGTGAGATACTGTATGTCTTGCTCAATGAGACAAGGTAATTCAAAATTCTCGAAAGCTAGTGTAGATACAGTGGTATGTTATATTTAATTTAAGATACACAACAAAAACAAAAAAAAGAACTCATACCAACAACACGATGGGTCACATTATTAACTCTATGGTAGTATTTACTGTCACTGACTCTTGTAGAATGTACATTCCGCTAATGTGGTTCCATAAACAATTAGTGAGCTAAGCAAATGTCCATTACATGAAAAGAAATAGATCAAGAGCCAATGTCACCCCCTTACCCTTCCAAAGTCTACAATCACTCTGAACTCAACAACAACTCACTGCGAAAAGAGACGACACACCAAAAATACATTGCCTTCCACCCAGTAAGACTTACATCAGTGTTAAAAGACAAATAAATAAATCCTGCATACTCAGACAAAAGCACTTCAATGTTTTCATGAGATTATGGTATGCATCAGCATCAAAACAAATGAATAACTGGTCACTCATGATGCAAATCACATGTTCCATACTGTTAGTCTACAGTATATTCAGTACAGTAGTCTACAGTATATTCTCACTGATTCCTACAATCGATATCGTCATTATAGAAGGACTACATGCTGCAAATGCAGTTCCCTGAAGGACAAGTAGATTACTTTTTAAAAATCTAAGAAAAGTTTGAAGCCTATTCTCCTCACTCTGTTAATTCAGAGATGAACAGATGACATGGAAGTACTGAATATCCTCAAAAAAGTTGCATCATGCTACAGTGCCGCATTTTAAATTTACTGTAAGGAGTCAATCTGCTAATGTTTTACTGACACCTTGTATGATAACCATCTGCTACATGCCTCTGCAGCATCACTCAATGGCTCTGTCCGTGAACACTTGCCATTTGTTATGGAATGGTGACACAAACATGGCAAATGGGTTTTGATGCTTCCAAAAAGACCCCAAACAAAGGTTAGGACTTTCACTGGCCTAGCAAAAAGTGGCCTTACTTCTGGTAACTGGCCCCAAACTACTACAGGCAGGCTGCAGCCTACAGAGACCCAAAAATATGGAGCTGGCATTGAAAGTCCAAAATAAACTTTTAATGTTAAAAATATACAAAAATGCCTTTCTAGGGAGAGGGAATATAAAACCTCTGGATAAATGAGAAAATGTGAAAAAGCATTTTTATCAATAAAAAGTAATCATATAATTGAAATCTAAGTATAAGCAAACAGGACAAAAGGGCAAAAATAAGGCAAAGGGGTTATGCCTCAAAACCAAAGCTATCAAGTCCCAATATGAAACCCAATAAATAAGAATCCAGAACCAGAAACATCAAAGATAAGCAATTGACTATGCTGAGGAGGTTGTCACTTTGCCTTATACGTCTGTGATGTTACCCAATATTACGGTTGTGGGAGTTTATCTGGCTCAAATAATGACGACTGTTGAGTAAACCAAGTGACATAAGCATGCACTTCAACTGGCTGTTCAGAAGAGCTCCCAAATTGCAGAGCTCTGGAGGGTTATACCTAGACCCTTCTCGACATCAGGGTTGCCCCACTTCCTGGAGTTCCACTAACAAAACACAAGGAATCATGGAACATTTAAAAACATTGTACTTTAATATGAAAAATTAAATAATCTTAATGGAAATCACATTAAAGTATAAAATATAATAAATCTGAAATAACCAAAACAATAATGTAACATAATATAAGTACAATACACATAAAACAGGGAATAAACTCTGGCTGAAACATGACATCAGCTAACTGTGGAGTATCTATAATATACTTATTACTAAAGCCCTTATTCTACAAACATAATCCTGGGTTGTGATGACTGAAATGTACCCTGGCATCATTGCAGGTCTAGAATCCACCCTAGATGGTAGTCAGTCCATTGCAGAACACACATGCACACACACTCTCCAGTCACTCATAAAAGCAAACTTTGGAGACACCAGTTAACTTAAAATGCACACCTTTGGGTGTGGGGCCAAAACCTGGAGGAGACAAACATGGGAGGAATGTGCAAACCTAGGAGTCTTAAACTTTGAAATTTCAGACATAACCACTCTATGTGCTCCTCTTAACTACTTAAATACACTCTGAAACCCACTTAATTGAATTCAGAGTTTTGGGGACTGGGTGCAAGGAGAGAAATAACTCTGAACAGAGGGCCAGTTCATCGTGGGGCATCATACGAAAAATTCATTTAAATGGCATCTCTTTGGTATATGGAAGGAAAACATGTTGGGCCTAAAAGAAACCCCACATAGACACAGAGACAAGGAGCAAATGTTAAACAGGCAATAACCACAAATGAGATTCAAACCTGTGACACTGGGTCTGTGAGGGTAAAACGCTAATCACTGAGCCACCATGTTACCCTTACTCTTAACTTTTGAATAGTTACTGATAAAAATGACATAAAAAATTCACAAATTGACTATTGGCTGATTAAACTGCAAAAGCAGTTACTAAAGCCCAGACAGATGGAGGAAATTTGGAAGTCAGGTATTTATACTAAGCATTACTTTATAAAGCCTGTGTACTACAATGTATGTCAAATAATGTTTAGCTGGTCCCTGTATTGGTGGCTTCCCCATGATGTCTTACCCTTGGTTTAATGTATTAATTCACAGTTGGAAAAGCTTAAATGAAGCTAATCTAAGTTCATAATATACAGGAGGCTGACGTCAGTAATTGACTGTGGAGTTGTCTTAGGTTTATAAAATTTACAAATGAATTCAAAACCACTATTTAAGTCTTCCATTTGTTTTCATTTCATGTGCTTACATTGTACTTGTATTTGATGTGCAATCTCAGAATGCAAAACCCCCAGTTACATTTTTTGCTTGCACATGTCTAGCTTTAATTATGCTACTCAACTGATGCTATTTCACCACACTTGGCAGCACTCACAACTGTTTCTGGTCACGAATATAAAGATGCTGTCCACTAGTGAAAAGTGCTGAGGACACAATAATATTGGTAAAAGCAAATGCACTAGTGGATCTTACAATATATTTGTCTTATTTAAAGTGTGTGCCTGAAGTACAGCTCTCAGGAAAATAAATTTGAAGAGTACTGTATTAAATATGAAGAACGTGGCATACTTCTCTTGACCCCAATTACTAATTAAATGCTTGGCATTTTGCTCACATCTGAAGCACAGAATCTCTGGCACAAAGACAGAATTGTTGAGCAGTTTAAAACTGCCGGGAGGAAAAATAGAATTATTGAAAAGAAACTTTGTAATGTTTAGCACTGATGGACCAGCCAAGTGTTTATTTGTACATGAATGTCAAAAAACTAACTTGTGTGAAAGGTACTACATAAAATAAGGTTTTCACTACATCATTAGTTTATAGTTAAGTAATGATCTTACCTGCAATTTACCAAAATTCTCATTTGAAACATCTATCCAGCAATTCCAAAACCTGTATAATCTAGGTCAAGATTTTTTTCTGGGGCTTTTCACATTGTGTGTGTGTGGGTGATAGGCAGAAAGCAGCCCTGCAAAGGGTGACAACCCATCAAAATGCACACTCACACATACAGCCATGCACATTGGGCCAGTTACAGAGTTACTAGATTAAGCAAACATGCATGTCTTCTGGAAGTGGTGGAGGTGGGGATGGGTTATGAAATACCTGACCAAAAAACATGGGGGACTTTTTTCACTGCTACACCACTAAACACGCATGCAACAGAGTACATGCATTAGTGGAGGTACTGAGCTGTGAAAATTGACAGAGAACATTAGAAACTTAAGCTGTAGCAGACAATAAAGTTGAACATGATGACACAGAAGAACTTTTGCTGAAAAAAGGAGCCATGTCTGTTGTCTGGAGATTTTATTTTTAAAAGGTCGGATGTGGACCAAACAACTTTTTATTGCAAATGCTGTTGAGCTAAAGTTGTTGCTGGAGGCGGTAACACAAGTAATTTGCTGCACCACCTTAGCCAAAAACATGCTTTGGAGTACCGTGAATGTATGGAACTAAGATTGGCACCCTCCACGTCCTCAGGTAAAACTGAAAAAGCCGGAGGACACTCAAGTCAGACGTCACTTGCAGACGCACTTGCTAGAGGACTGCCTACGACAAAAAAAGCAAGCAGTGGATCAAGATAACCAACACCATTACAATCCATATAGATAATGTGTCAGTGGACAAAGATTGTTAACATTAACAGGAAGTGTAGTTGGTTTACAAAAAATATTTACTCTTTATTACTTTTCTAAGACATGTTCAGTGAAATACAACTTTTGACAAGCATCTCTGAATATTTCACTAAGTCTAAATGCCTCTTTGGATGGTTGAAAATATGTTGTCAAAATTATAGTTTTAAGTTGTTTGCAAAATTTGTTCAATAAAATGGTTCTATATTTTGACTGCAACTGTAATGCAATGTGATTCCTTCTCTTCATTAGTGCCACCCCCTTGAAAACTATCACTTTATGGGGCCATGCAAACCTGTATTAATACTTGTGTGCACATTAAAATGTTTTTTTGTACAATGTACAATTCTCATGACAGTGGAATAGGTTATTCTTAGCCAGTCTACTACAGTAATTGCAGTGGAAAATGTGGTTAACATCCACTCATGCATGGGGAAAAAAATACAGTTGAAAACCATGAAACTGGTATAATTTTGAAAAATACCGTGATATAGAATTTGGGTCATACCGCCCAGCCCTAGTGACATCCTTCACATATTCTACAACTCTGTAATGACCCATGCAATTTTCTTTGCTGTGCTGTGCTTGGCTGGTTAACATCACTTCAAGAGAGACCCAACAAACTAAAAATCTAATTAAAAAGGCAGGCTCAGTTATGGGACAAACTCTCTGCACACTGGAGATAGTAGCAATGGGCAGAATGAAAACAAAACCGATTGCCTTTATGAAAAGTCCTGCAAATCCTTTCCAGGACACACTATGGACAAAATGAAAACAAAACTGATTGCCTTTATGAACAGTGCTGCACATCCTTTACACAACACACTAACACTGAGAACGTTCAGTCAACAAATTGCTCTGGAGAAATGTGCCAAGAAACGCTACTTGGGACCCTTTATAATAATGGCAAAATGCGTTTATGAGTTGATCTACCCATCTAAGATGGGTTGAAATCTAAATAATCAGCACATACCTCAGCATATTCAGTGTTAACGTTTGTTGTGAATTTATTAGCATGTATTTAATGCATATAGTAATAATATGCTTTGCATTTTTCATTCGAACAGATGTCACATCACAAACATCAGCACTGCTTTAACGAATCCCATATCAAACTGCATGTAACAGTGACACAGCAACCAGACAGACAAACAGATACCCAGACAAACATAAAGACACTTGTCCTTTTACTAGGGTGGACAATTCCTCACTGAGACTGTGATAAGTATCACCAAAAAACCTAAGAGAATGACATTACCAAGAGCAGTGTGCCACAATGGTATGGGATGTCATCTACAGTGCACTAGATCTGAAACAAACCAACCAGCAGCTAGATCATAACAGATCTCGCTAGATGATCACAATTAACCATCTCAAGGAGTAGCCCTTTACAGTTTTGAACGTTACTGTGTATTTCAAGAGCCAGCTGTTTGTGATGTATATTAGAAGATCCCCACAAAACCCAAATTTAAGAATGAGAAACCATATTCATACAACTAACTCAATTTCGATTTTCTATCTCGTAGTCACAATGAATGTTAACTATTGTATTTCGCATCAAAAAATATGACATTTTCAGAACTTAGACAGTAAACGAATACAAATGATACAGCTCACATTTTCACATGTATCACTGCGAAAGGATAAATGCCCTGTTCATTAACTGAGTTCAAATACCTTAATAGTATCCAGAGGGTGGCCAGCTAAAAGAAGACACGCTCCGCCAAATCCTCCTGCAAAAAAATTTTTCACGGGGGATATTTTTTCCGTCTTTGAATTTCCTTCAGCCATTTTAACAATAAACCGGGCTTCTACCAAACCCTTACGGTGACTTTTTGTTTCGCTCGTGCAGTAAGTGCCGCTTCGGTCAGCGTAACTTTCAAAAAAGTAAACTTTGGTCGCGGCGACACGGATGTTGGGCACGCGCTCACTGTCCGTCGAGGCCGCGCACAACCGGCAGCACTTTTGCGCTTAAAGCGAAGTGACTCACACGTACTGTATCAAACTAGGGGGGCATACGTACAAACTGTAACGCGCTCGAAATTAATGCGAGTTAAAATGTGTTTATGGCTACGCGAGTTCATGTTTTCTGTTCATGCAGAAACAGCACATATAAAAGAAACCATTCTGTTTAATATAGCAGATTTTAGTAAACATTCATGCGGTACAAACACAAGGAAAATAACCCTCAGATTTAAAAGCGATTTTTGCTGCATGAAAAGACACGAAGATGCACCTGATATTTGTATATGCATACATCTGAGATAACTCTGTTGACCTGCCACTTATTAATATTTTGAATCAAATCGATCCTTCCTCTTCCTGATCTAATTGAAGGCGGCGGAGATCGCCCCCGTGTGTCCGTTTTGAAAACATTAACTTAAAGACCGGAGACATTGCTTTCATGCCAAATGGGGAAAGATAGTCCTGCTTCACTGCTTTTTCAACCTGATTATGGTCGCAGATAATGTAGCGGTTAATTTCAGTTCCAATCATACCTATTCAAGCCATGTATCTATTTTCAAACACGCTTTCATTTGCCGACCTGGCCAAATGATTAATTTGGGCGGAAATCATTACGCTTGGATGAGCCACCACACTCACAGATAATTAAGTTTAGTTATGCTGTGCAGTGTTATAAATGATAAAGTTATTGTCATCCATTAAAATCCTAATGTGTTATTATTTCAGTATTTCAAATAAACACTGGGAAGTTCGGTATAGACGTGCTTTACTGCTTCTTTATCTATTGGAATCACGGAGGCGCAGCCTATACAGGTGTTGTGTCCAACTAAGTCTCCTGACCCCACCCAGCAGAAATGTCAATCAAACCTGGAAAGTGACGTGGAAAATTTGTATGGAGCTTTCAAAACTCTCACTCTCATTGCACCGTCAAGGATTGCTTTACAAAGCAAAATACAGTACTATAATAAATGCAGTAACTGAGTACTACAATGAAAACAACACAGAAAATGCAAAATGCAGGACCTAACTGATAACTAGAAACCTTCTCAAGATTTTTTAAGAGGCAAGTGGCAAAAAGCAGGAAACTGTGCAGATGATCTTGCTAATATTGTGACCAAATACCCTAATCGAATCACCAGGAAATGTGGAGTGAAACTGAAACGTCAAGCGGTACTATGCAAATTAAATACAGCTACATTATAATCCTACAAAGGAAAAAAAACATATTTTGTAGTGGCGGAAGTGGGACTAGAGTTCACACCACAAGGAGGCTGCTTCAATTCCTGCCTCTACGTCGCTATGTGATAAGGCCCAGTCATTCACCTAACCTGCATATGCTCCAGCCTCATTTAAAAACAGTATTTGTAAACAGTTACAAGAATCCCATCCATCCATCCATTTTCCAACCCGCTGAATCCGAACACTGGGTCACGGGGGTCTGCTGGAGCCAAACCCAGCCAACACAGGGCACAAGGCAGGGTGCCAACCCACCGCAGGACACACACAAACACACCCACACACCAAGCACACAATAGGGCCAATTTAGAATCGCCAATCCACATAACCTGCATGTCTTTCCTATAATAAAATGTTAGGCTCAAACAGCATATCAAAACCAGATCACGTAATCAAACAAACTCTATAGCAGTACATATAAAAGATAACCTCTCTGATGCAATGACCAAAAGTATGTATAGTATTATTACATCTATGGGAAGTTTAGAGTAACTCACAATGCTGCTGTTAACTGCCCATCTCCGTCTGACTGCTCACCTCTGAGTAAGTTATTTTACCTTATGGCACACATATAGAAGAGAAATCGAAACCATCCATTATATATATATATATATATATATATATATATATATATATATATACCTCGCAACCCTTCATGTAGCGTGGAAATTAAGCGCCGTTGATAATAAACTTATTTTTCTTGTGTTCTTATATGGTAATCTTATTCTTAAGTTTTAAACACAAAGAATCATATTTTGTTTAAATTTGAAAAAAGTTTAATGGGGTACCAGCTCGCACATTGACAAGCGTACCCACCTTCGAGCATCCCTGAGTCAGTGTAGCTGCGTATCGATTTCTCACCTCATCCCAGTGATGCAGCCGGCGGAGTAATCTACAAGCCTCAGCACCAAGGTCACAGGCTGCTCGATTCTCACTGAAGGGAAAAAGGGCTTGGCTTTTTAAACACTGAACAAATGCATAAATGTAAATCGTGCTATAAAACGTGAAATAATTACGATTTAATTTTTAAGTCTTGAAATGAATTCCCCCTACATGAACTCTCGATTACTCCAGGGTTTCAAGCTAGACGTATAATTTATTATTACTAACAAGGGAGGGGAAGGATCTATGTTTTGTCGCGAAGGCATATCGTAGGCAGTGGTGGTACCTTGGACAGAGCCATCTTTGGTCTATCTCGCCGGACACGTTTTGGGTTGTGCTATCTTTACGGCTGAAAGAAAAAAAATTAAATAATATTAACGCTTTTTATTAGCGTTATTTCAAAAATTCTCTTTTCAGCCGGCAGATAAAAACAGAAGTAGCAAAAGCAATGGATGAAGAATACGATGTTATCGTTCTTGGTACAGGTTTGACGGTAAGTTGGTTGCTTTTCTGTGACTTAAAATAGACCGGGCGCGTAAAGCATATTTCGTGATCATTTATGTCAACAATGTATACTTTCAGTAAAGTCATTGTAGCGTTTTGTTAGAACTATAACTGTTATATGTAATTCGTGTTGTCTAATATCCAGTCGGTCGCATGTGCATGGAATAGGATGTATTATCACTTGACCGAACAGAGCCACAGTATTGCATAAGGATGTGCTTGGTTACGTTTAAACACAGCTTGTAAAAAGTGACAAGACTACTGTAGCTCAGAGTGGCAGTCCTTTGAAGAAACTGCGTCGAGACATAAATGGGAATTCTATATATCAGTCTAAGGATAAGATTACATATTGTCACAGATTATACAGTAAAATACTGTTATTATTAGTAACGATTCAGTACATAGTAATTGTAGATCTATTGCTGTTTGGCATCACGCCCTGTCTTGCTGTTGCACGAGGACAATTGGTTAGTAAAGAAAAATAGACAGGTGCATCATTCGCTTCCATTTTTTGTGGTTACATTTGTAATTCATACTGTACCGAAATTAATACGGGGGTTCTGAGATGCAAAACCCCTTTCTTTTCGAAATTGCTACCCAATGTGACGCTAAATGTTGAACTGCTGCTGCCTGGCTCTACCCGATATTCGCGAATGCACGGTCACCGGCTGCGACCGATGAATAATAAATCGTCTAGAATGGCATCGAGGCTGTATAGTGATGCGCCGATGTAGGCACTTAGCTTCAGCGATCAGCAGGGGTCTCCACTCCAGTGGGCTTTACCGACCAAGTCCACGTATACTTTGAATCGGCAAGCAGTTAAAAACTGTTTACTTTTTATTCATCAATCAACGCATTTTCGTATCATTTAATTATTTTCCATCTTATCTTTTCGCAGCCATTGGATTTTAAACCAATTCATCGAATAATTATAATTAGTAGAATATAAGATCGAAATTCAATCAGGGCAGCAACTTACGTGTCATTTTTAAAAATCAGATTAACAAGAAGTCCAGTCATAACAGTAATACGCTACTTATACTAAAATAATAGTGATAATAACAATTCTGTATTGACCAGAACGGTGAACTGTGTCAGTGGATTATTTAAAAAATAATGTTGACTTTATGTATAATAATAATAATAATAATTCTTTGCATTTATATGGCGCTTTTCTCACTACTCAAAGCGCTCAGCAATTGCAGGTTAAGGGCCTTGCTGAAGGGCCCAACAGAGCAGAGTCTCCTTTGGCATTTACGGGATTCGAACCGGCAACCTTCCGATTGTCAGTGCAGATCCCTAGCCTCAGAGCCACCACTCCGCCTATAAAAATAACCATTACATGCTTATATATCAGTTGTAACCCATTCCATCGGTCCCGTGGAAAAGTTTTTTTTTATGTACCACAAATAATGATCTATGCCTTTAAAGGGGGGGGCCTGTGACATTTGTTCCTTTTAATGCATAATGTGAATATAATGCATGTTTATTCAGGATTCATGTCAGGCTAGAAGCAAATTTAGTTTTCAGATCTTCGGCTTTCTGTCCCAGATATTTCGATTACAAAAAGGAAAGCAGTGATAATATATTTCCATGACTGAAAAAAACAGTAACGCAGGACTCTAGTAATGCTATTTTATTACCCCACTTTTCTTGTGATGCCGGATTCTACAGGATCGCCGGTGCATTTTCCTCTTCCAAGGATAGGCGGAGGAAGACCAGGGTGGGGCTCGGAGGACCGGAGCTTTCCCAGAAAGCTCAGTTCAGCTGCACCACGCAGTGCGCTGTCAACCAATTGTCTTTTTCTGTGAAGCTTATTATTAAGTCGGAGCCGTGACGCTCTGTTCAGAACAGCTATGCAGATGGCGTTCATTGGAGTGGTGTAACAGGATATGGAAAATAAAAAGGAAGCAGCCTTTGTTTAAAGAGATTTGTTGTTATAAGGTGCCGAAATGCCTGCATGCGTGTTTTAGTTATTCTTTATTTATTTTGGCAACAATACAACTCTTTTACATGTATATAGTTATTCTTTATTTATTTTGGCAACAAAACAACACTTTTACATGTATACCACATATTCTATAAAGAAACTCACGAGGCTTACTTAATATTTTAACTCATTCCCATTTTAATACGGTTTATCGAGTCACTCACAAAGCGTGTATGCTTTATCACCACAGACCGGGAATTAAAGTTATTAATTTGTTAAAGTCACATAACGACAGTGGCACTTTTCATGTAGAAGGGGAGCACAGTAATTGTTCCTTAGGCTTAAAATGTTTACTGAAAGCTTTAACACCTTTTTCAAACTAAAAGTACGTGCGAGGTGGAACTCGTAGCCAAAAGGATGCCAAATTGTTTTTTTTTCTCTTTGCAGTTTGTAATGCACATGCATTCATGAAGTACTCATATGATACGTGGTTCTTATAGAAAATGAATAAAGTATATGAAAAATGTTTCTCCCCAATAGTAGTGTTTCCTAAACCAAATCCTCCCCCAAAACTAAAGATGAGCCTTTGTTAATACGTTAATAGATGTCCCTTGCTGACAATGTACTGCTTAAAAAAAATATTATTAACCCACTGTATTAGTTTCAGGGTTACATGAGGCTGGAGCCTGGCCTAGCATTACACTAGACTCAAGGCATAAAGAAACCCTTAGGCAGGGTGTCAGTTAATCAGTAAACAATACAGTGTGGTTGTAATGCGTAATGTTGCATCAACGGAAAATATTTTAGTGTATGAAATGTGTTTTGGGAATAAAAAAAAAAAGTCCTAACCTGAAAGAAATATTTGACCTAATAGTCACAGGGCTTGGATGTAGCACTTGGGCAGAGGTAATTACCACTAAGGTTTAAGTGGTTTCCAAGGTGAAATCTGTGGTTTAAAATACTCTGCTAAGCTTCTGAGGTATTGCTTTGTGGAAGTGTGAGAGGAAGTGTACTGTATATGGCCACTGTTATTTCTTTACAGTATATGTATTTGTGTGTGTAATAAAAGTACAGTATAGGCATATGAGATAGAAATTTTATTTGTTCCTCAGGGTGAAAGTTGGCATTTTACAAAGGTTCAACAAATAAAATAAATAAATGTGATACTGTAAGAAACAACAAATCCCTCTCAAATATACACAAGAATGACTAAAACATAACAAAGCTAAAAAGAAAGAAAACATCTGACTTGGCAGTTTCAGTGGCAGTGAGGTATTATGCAGGCATATTACTGTTGGTATAAAGGAGCCCCTGTTGTGTTTCTCGAATAATTTGTTGGCTGACAGTCCTCAGCGTTAGTGTGTCAGAGAGAGGAGTGGCAGCATTGTTTGTAATGGCTCCGATTTTTTCTTCCTCTCTTCCTCAGTACTACCTCCATAGGGTCGAGGGTTGTCCCATAACTTCAGCTAATTAAAAAGACAGCCTGTTGATTTGGTGTTACTAACCCAGTATACCTCAGTACTGAAAGTCTCAGTGGCCATTACAGCATTGTAGAATATGTAAGGCATATCACTACCCACATTAAAGAAACACAGTCTCCTAAAAAAAAAGTCTGCATTGCCCATTCTAATATAGCTCCTCTGTGTTACGAGACCAGTCCAGCCTATCATTGATGTGGACCCCTGAGTACCTGTTGCAATGCATCACTTCCATATCCAAACCCTGAATAGTGACAAGGCATAGAGGCTCTTAAGTGTGAAAGAATCAGTAACCAGTGCCTTGGTTTTGTTGATATTAAGTTGCAAACTGTTCTCCACTTGATTCCAATGCTGTGTCTCATCCCCCTGATCAATACACCCCACCCCATAAGTGCAGAATCATTATAACATTTCTGCAAGTGACATGACCCTGTGTTATATTTATGTTTAAGAGAAAAGGTGACAGGACTGTTCCTTGTGGTGCTCCAGTGTTGCTCACACCCATATCATTGGCACAGCTCTTCAGTCTCATAAATTGTGGTCTGCCTGACAGATAGTCCATTATTCGGGATGCCACTGGCTCCTCCACCTGCATATCTCGTGAGTTTACCCCTTAACAGGGACTACTGGATGGTATTGAAGGCACGGGAGAAATTGGAAAAAAAATCATAACCCTCATAGTGCTTCCAGCTCTGTCCAGTTGAGAGAAGGCCTTGCATGTTCCACTCCACTCTGTGTCCCATAGGCAAACTGCAGTAGGTCTAGATGGTCTCCCACAAAGAGGACTCATATAATCTAGGATAAGCCTCTCACAAGTCTTCATGATACGAGATGTAAATGTGAATGGTCTATAGTTAATAGGTGAAGAAGAGCCTACCTTCTTTGGAACTGGAACAGCCGGATGTTTTCCACAGTAGTGGCACTTTTTGCTGCCGGAACTGGTGACAGAGGATACCAGAAAGGTTGTCAGCACAGGACTGAAGAACTCAAGGACTGACTCGAATCATTTCATGTGTGTAGCTTCCTTAGTTGTCTCCTCAATTGGTCGTCAGTTATGGACTGCCAACACTGATGATCAGAGGTGGACTCATCAGTGGTGTTTCCAGCTGAAGTGGTAGTAGTTGTTGATGTAGTGTAAAATATCAGAAAAACCAAGGAACTGGTTATTGACCTTTGCCATACCACAGTGCCTCTATGCCTGGTCACTATTCAGGGAATGGATATGGAGGTGGTGCATTACGACAGTTACTTGCAGGCATGGAAAATCAAATCTTTTTAGATCTGATGGCAAAACATTTAGTATAAGGAGGGGATGGACTATATTGAAGTGAATAAATGCCACAGAGAAGTGAAGAGGCAATCAAGTTCTTGTATGGTGATGTATGGGTGGAACTGTAGTTCATTGATGGTATCATGAATTCCAAGATGTGATGCAAAAGCTTGAAAGAAAAGATGAGTGAATGTAGAAGTGGTGCATTGCTGGTGTGTAAAGTCAATCTTTTTGGATCAGATGGTGCCCAAATATTAGGTGTTGCAAGAGGGGAGGGGTTACAGTGTGAACTTCTCCAGTATACAGCGTAAATGCGTATACCCCCTTTGAACATAAAGATAATATTTCTATGTTTACATTTTGACCATTACAATTGATAGAAAGATAACAAAAGTAAATGTATAACAACAACATAAAAAGATACAGCATCAGATTTTGTAAAATATTATGCAACATTGCTTAAATCAAGAGTGGGAAAAATTAGGACATTCTGGTTTATATTCTACAAATATGTAATATTCTTGTACTTAGTAGATAGATAGATAGATAGATAGATAGATAGATACTTTATTAATATGTGCATCATTACTGTTTAATACTGCACTGATCTATCTTGGCATTAAGTATACAAGTTCATATTGTCCAAGTCTATCCTGGGGCATGCTCTATCTCTAGCACTCTCACATTGTTCTTCCTTAAGGATGTAGCTGTGGCATTTGTAGAGTGTTTGGGATGACTGACATGTTGAAAAACTGCCCAATGATCCAATTTGTGGAAAATAGATAGCATCTTTTTTCCTTCAACAATTTGCAGTACATATGTGAATTCATGATGCCATCAATGGACTGCAGGTTTCCCACACCTTCAGTACCCATGGATCCCTACATAAGAAATCTATCACCTTTGTGTTTCACTTTGGCAACCATGCATTTCTCACTATAACCCCTCCCCTCTCACAATGCTAAACATTTTGGTCACTATAAGATCCAAAAAGATTGATTTTGGTTATATCAGACCAGAGAATATGATTTTGGTTATATCAGACCAGAGAATAGATTCCAAAAACATATGGGTCTTGCCAAAAGTTAAACAGGCTTTGTTGTGCTGTGGCTTCACCTGTGTTTTCCTGGATGGTTGACAACCATGCATTCCACTTCTGTGTAGGTTACATCTTATTGTAAGAGATGAAACAGTAGTTTGGCTTTCCGCAGCTTCTGCCAGGTCTGAGACACTTGCTTTGTGATTTTCCTATACTTTTCTCTGCAAAAAATGCTCATCACAAGTTGATAGCCTGAATGTTTCTGGATGCTAGTCCCAAGTCCACACTTTATGAACTTCTGTATCCCTTTTGTTACTGTATGGCTTAATGACTGAGATTTGCTATTCATCTTGTACCTTTATGCTCTTTTATGTAATATTTTTTCTACTTAAGTCTCCTGTTTCTCTTGAGTGATGTGGTGCCATTCTCAGCATTAAGTCTGTCAGTCATTCAATGACTTAAGTACCACTCTTAATTGAAGATGAACTGATGACACCTGTTTACACCTGATTATCTCTTTATCAGTTACAAATAATTAGACTCTGCAAACACATTTTGGAAATTTATTATTACATTTTTTATGGGGACATAACCATTTTTGCAACATGGCGTTTTATGATTTCGTAATAAAAATCATAATTTTCTCATTAGTATTGAAAAGGTTTATTGTTATCTGGATAATCAATGTTGCCGACACACTACCATCATATAGGAGCCCAAGTGATTCATGCTTATAAAGAGAGATAGTTGGGTTCATTAGGTTTTAGATATGGTGTACTTACTTATACTGTATAGTATACATATAAATTGTGTAATATTTAGGTATATTTATGTATACTTATGTATATTTATGTATACTTATGTATACAGTATGTGTACTTATATACATATTAAAACTGAAGCAGTTCAAGTCTAGTGAAAAATCTGATATGGAACAAAGAGTACAAAGGTAAGTGGTAAACTGCCAGACGTTGAAAAAAGTTTAGGTTACCAAAAACTGAAGAATAATTCAGTTATAAGAAAAGGCCTTCTCGTTGGACCAAGTAATGGGTTAACAACTTGTACTGTAGCTTTGTGCAGCAATGGAAATTAATTATGCCTTTTAAAGTTGATACAAACAATTCCTACAGGCATCCCAATTTTTGTTGATTACTTACAAACCCTCTCTTTGCATAAAAGCAGCATTGGAACAAACTGTGTTGCTAATCCCTCTGAAGCATTATTTGGATAATACTGCACTATATATTGGCTATCTTAATGGCATGCAAAAAATGCAACTAACTATAGAGTTGGAACTCTAACTGAAAACTACAGGAAACTCTAAAAGGGAACAGGTATGGCAGAGCCAAAGCCACAACAATATCAGAAGACAAGTTTCTGAGAGTCAGCAGGTTGTGTTACAGGTGCCTCACAGGACAACAGCTTCAAGGATATAATGTATCTAGGAGAAGGACACTTAAAAACACACGAGCTACATTTAAAGAAATATTCCATTTCTGTGTTTTTGCTTTGTTATGCAGGGAACAGTACCCAAAACAGACTTGACAGGATACTTTTATCAGTCCTGACATCATATAGTCTGTGCTTTTTCTAAACTTTAAGGCTCAGGTGGAAGAAAAGCCTCACAGCAACTAAGATGTATTCCATTAAACGTCCGGGGTTGTACCTAGTGGCTAACAGTAACTAATGGAATATTTTGAAAGATTGTTACTATTCACTATACCATCGCAGCTTAATCCAATTTAGGGTCACAACAGAGCAGAATCTCTCCCAGCTGAGGTGGGCGCAAGGTAGGAACTAATCTGATTCACATACACACATGCAAACATACACACAAGGGACAATTAAGATTTGCGTAGGACTGGCAGCACCCTGCACTTCAAATTGGAGCGCATGTCAAAAAAAATGTCTGCAGTTGCTGGGTGACATGATGAAGAATGATATGGGATGACAGATTACATGACTCACTCTTCCACTATTATAAAAGTGTAAACCTGGGACAAAATGCATTGTGATGAGCTTACTTGGTTTTCTGTACACAAAATAATTTGCTTATGGTAACAGGTAGCAAAAGTGTATTGTGAATAGGGTCAGCCAGAACATAACCCTATTTTTCCCAAATTATCAATGCTTCAGTATCAATTGTTTTCATTTCATCTGGGTTTATCAGGAATGCAGTCCCCTCAGATAACAAGGATTTCCTGTATCTTAGCTAAGATGAGAGGCTACCAGACTAAAACCAGAGTTTTGGGTCTGTCAGATTGGCTGTTTTCAGCTGCAGGTTCAACAGTTAATATGCTGCACATGCGTCTTCCCCTCAAGCTCATTTATATGCTCCTATTCATAAACAGGTACAGTACTTCTAAGTAATTTAAAGAGACAATTTATGTACATTTTCACTTTATGTTAAAGCTTTCTCGGGACTTGAAATTGTTGGTGGGATTGTGAAAATCACAATCATTATTTAAAAATCCAGCATAGAGTAGCTTAATAAAGGGAAAATCCTGCTGCTCTGTCAAGGGCAAAAAGAGATTGTTATTGACATTTTTATTCCAGTATTTTTGCTCGGATACTGCCAATTAGTGAAAAACAGTAATTTCTGTTTTTTTGTGAAATTTGTGAATTTCCCCTTGGGATTAATAAAGTATCTATCTATCTATCTATCTATCTATCTATCTATCTATCTATCTATCTATCTATCTATCTATCTATTTCTGGGAGTTGCTGTGAAAATTCTGTAATATGTGCTTTATGAATTTGATGTCTTTGTTTTAAATTTTATTTGTTATAGTTTAGGTGTTTGCTACCATTTTGTGCTTTTCTGTCCATAGCAATGGCATTTGGTACTGGCCACATAACCAGTACTATGTATGATGTCATCAGCTTTGGACTATTTAAGATGGTGGCATGCATCATCCAATGTCCGTGCTTTTGGATTAAAATAACAAAAAAGCAAAATAATTTTTTTTGCTAGCATCAGATAGAGAAAGGGAATTTGAGTTACAGATAGGATCATCGCTTCAGTTTTTTGAGTATGATTTTGGCTTCCTGATTTTGAACTTTTTTACTGTTCCTTTATTTGAGTCACCCAGCTTATTCTCATTTTACCCCTTGAACTCTTTATATCCTGGTTCTTCATAAACATATTTTTCAGTCCTTAAGGCAACAATATAAATGAAGAGAATGTCAGATCTTTCATCAGCACAACTTACAAGCACTAAAAATGAGATTTTGTGCAATGTGGCTTTTGTCATAATAGTATAATAGAAACCATAAATATTTATTCAAATTTTTGTGCTGAAGGAATCTTCTGATTGATAAGCATTTTCATCCTATCTTGTTGAAAGATTTTTGAATATGTGCCAAATTTAATGGAGATCCTTAAATCTGATAAGCAAAATATTGTACATTTTTGTACTATTGTTTAAGAGGTCAAAGCAATAACAGTGATTTTCTTATGTTTGCTATCTATAGGAATGTATTCTGTCTGGAATCATGTCTGTAAATGGAAAGAAGGTTCTACATATGGATAGGAATCCTTATTATGGAGGAGAAAGCTCTTCAATTACTCCTCTGGAGGAGGTAAATACATTTCTTATCAATTCTAGTTTTCAGCTATCCAGGTAATATTCCACATATCATAGTTCACTGTACATACCACTGGAGAACAATTTACATGACTTATCATGAACAATTTTGTTTTTAAAGTTAGTGTCAGTATAAAGTTACCTATTCATTTTCCATTCTGGATAATTCAATCCAGTGTGTGATGATATAAATTTGTCTACTGGATGAAGATAGTGAGGAAATACGTATTTTATGATTTATACTATACAAAATACAGTCAAAACTGTCTTTTAAAACAATGTATCATATTTATACATTTCTACATAGGATAACTTTGAAATATGTTTCCTTTAGCAGTGATACACCTCCAGTGGTGTCAGTACCACCTACAGAGAGTTCTCCAATTTGTTCATAATAGTCTGTTTAAACGCACTCTTCATGTCTTTTCTTGATTTAAACCTGACAACCTTTGGCAGTGTTTACATTTTTGGCATCATATTTTGAGAAAGCAATAAGTATCCTCAACTTTGCCTGATTTAGATAATAACCAGGAGACAGATGTGCAGAATCACTACCATGAACTAGAAACCATACTAATAGCAATGTGGCTATTCTTTCTTATGGTCCTGCTTTCAAGACTGAATTCCTAACAAACTAAATCATTGATGTGAGAAAATACTCAAGTTTGCACAGATGATGGCATCCATGTTTATTACTATAGTTTTGTCAGTTGATAGTCAAGAAACAGAGTCAACAGTTTTGTCTTTGATAATTTCACTGTTTACTATCAATTTACAGTATAGGTTTATTGGTGTCACATGTAGATTACAGTGAAATTCTTGCTGGCACATGCTAATCAACATGCAACACGCTGCCACTCTCCAGTGCCATGATTAGTGAATATGACTACCTGATCTCAGAATTCATTTACGTAAGATATCATTGCCTTATCTGTCCAGATATAGAAGAAATAGAGTCAATCTACACACCTTTTTTTTCTTCTTCTTTTACTTCCTTTAAATATTTATTTTTCCACATTTTGCATTTAGCCTCATCAGGAAACACCTTACATAGTGCAATAAGTATTCTGACTGCAGTGTAACTATGAGCATGCCTGTGCATATGAGAGGCACTTTGTATATAAAACACATAGAGAGCAAAGTTTCCTTGTCACATCTAATTATTTAAGGCAGTGGGAAACTGCGAGTCTCTGGGAAATTTAGAATAAAGTGAAACAGAAGATACTTGGTGTTTAATTGTAAGAGTAGCACTTTATTTAGTTTGAAACAAACAAGAAGAGAAAATACTTTTTGTTAAAAGGATTTAAAATAATAGTAAAGCCTTTAGTTAGAAAAGAACAAACGAGAAAACGTTTTGTGTTTCTGATAGCTTTATCTGTAGGAATACCATTCAAAACATTACCCTCTTGGTCGTCGATGCATACATTTTACATGTAAAACTGATGTTTCAATAATTGATTTACTGACTTTTAAAAGTGTCTGCAATCAATTTCTAAAAATTTTGCTTTGAATTAATTTCATATAAATACATATACATATATACTGTATATATATATTTTTCAGGATCTCATTGAGGAATGTTTAGTTTTTTTGATGTTCTGGGATGTATAGTCTTTCAAACTTTTTTTTGTTATTGTTTATATTTTTTATAGTTTTCTAGAAATGCATTTTTTTTTTATGGTTGCCACCACTTTGTAAATATATTTGCATAGCCATGGCCATTTTGTTTACGGATACTGCTGGCACATGGCATGCAGGCCGCATGACAGCTTTTGCCATTATGTCCTGCTTTTTTTATTACCGTGACTTTCATTCTGGCTTGGTATTTCTCACTTTCACTATAGGTTGTGTTTGTCTCTAGGTATTCTGACCCCCATCTGCTCTAAGACCATAGTTTTATTTGTTTCAGTTTCCATAAATTTTCATGTTCTGGTCATTCTCCCTCCCTCTCTGTCTCTAACCCTCTGGACACCTTTTTTACCCCACAGTGTTTGTAACAGTTTGGAATTATTTGGCCTGATTTACATCTATGCATATGTGTTTTTTGTGCATTGATTTATAATTCAAGTTAATATGCATGGGTCTGTGTGTTTTCAGGCTCTATTTACACATGAGTAATTTTCTATTTAAATAATGTTCTCTAATGAAAATAATCACTGGAGTCATTTTTTGTCACATGTAGTCTTTTTGTTAAGATGTGTGACATATTGTATTTTGTGGTATTCTAGTAGTATATCTCCTTTACAAATCATGATAGAAATCATGGTGGTTACAATCTTAAAGATGCATTAAAAACAGAACTGATAATTGAGTACAGTTGTCTAAAGTTTTTGTAGCAGGTTTGTGTTCACCCACATCTCCAGTAAACAGGAAATGGCAGAAGGAAGGATTCCTCTGTTTTGGTGTTTTCTTGCAGAAACAAACACAATGGTGCCTTTTCATATGTCTCTGTGCATAACATATGCAACATGTCTCAGTTTTTTAAAAACAAAAGGCACCCCTCCATAATGACTTGTGTGGAGGCCATAGAATTTAAATGACATCACTGGGATGTTGATAATTTGTGAGTTACTGTATGTGGATGCAGAAATAATACAGAGAAACACAAAAGTGTGGACATAATCATAGTGTTGTTATTTTCTGTTGTTGTTACATTCAGAATTTCATCAGAAAACTTTCAGATTTTTTATTTAACTTTGGAATTATCACTATTAGGTTTTTGTTGTTATTGCCAGAATATCATTGAATTATGTGGATGCAGAAATAAGACAGAGAAACACAAAAGTGTGGACATAATCATAGTGTTGTTATTTTCTGTTGTTGTTACATTCAGAATTTCATCAGAAAACTTTCTGATTTTTTATCTAACTTTGGAATTATTACTATTAAGTTTTTGTTGTTAATGCCAGAATATCATTATAATTCGTTTTATATAATTTTGAAATTATTACTGTTTATTTTTGCTGTTATTAATTTTTATTGTTATTTCGTCAGTTTGTTGATGGCAATGGTGCCCACTGCTATCTACAAGAGCCAACAGTGGTGTGACATCAGTGCAGTGCCACTACATACAATATAAATAAAGGTGGTGTATACAGATCTCTGTATGAATTTTGGATCAGCTACAAAAGTGGGACTCAGTTCACTTTTTGCTAGACAATGCAATGCGAAAAAAAAACATCTAGTTTGGAAAGAACTCTGTGGAAATTGACAATAACTTTAAGTCAAATGTTTTTTCCTTTTTATAAGGAATATTAATGGAAAACAAAAGAATCAGGGAAAGTTTTAGTTTGGTAATGACCGAGAAAAGGTTTTGAATACTGTTTTCACAATAAATTAAAGAGAATACTGTGTATATGACCTCTGTATGACTGAAGGCTGTTCTCTTACAAAGGATTGAAGAACACTTGTCAATTTCTGTGCTGCTCCAATAAATTTAAAAATTCTTTCTCACAGGAGAGTGAATTAAACATATAAAAATGCTGCATATATTATAAATAAAGTACACAGTAGAGAATTACAAAAAATGAGAACACAGAATACAAAACCAAATCAATACAATACAGATCCTAAAGCTCTGTTTATCAGATAAGGTGGCTTGCCCACTTACTCATCTCAGAGTAGCACCAAGCATACCCCTCTGACCTCCCATTCCTTCCTCATTTTCCTAACCATAACCCATCCACATTACTAACCGAGAATGGTAAACCGGATGGACACAGGGACATCCGGCCATGGGCCGTGGAGGCAAAAGACGTACTGCGCAGGCGCCCCAAGTAATGAGGCGCCGCGACCACAGAAAAAAGGAGTCAGACGCCGGCGACGCACACAGCGTCGCACGAAACCCATTGCACACGAAACGGGACACACACACAAAGAGGAAGATTCCACAAGCCCCTAGCACAGAAAAAAAAAAGAAGCCGCTCGCGTCCCACAAATCCCACCCCCACCTCCAAGCAACCCCCCCCCCCCCCCACAAGCAACGGACGGGACACACACAAAGAGGAGGATTCAACAAGCCCCTAGCACACAAAAAAAAGAAGCCGCTCGCGCCCCACCAATCCCACCACCCCCTCCAAGCAACACCCCCCCCCCAGACGCCCACGACACACAAAGCCCCCCTCCAGTAACTGAAATAAGAAATGAGGCGACGCGCCCCTAGAAAACCAAAAAGAAAGGAGTCAGACGCAAGCGCCACATAGCACACAAAACGGTACGCACACAAAAAAAGAGGATTCAGACCCACCACACACAAACACCCCCTCCACTAACAGAGATAAAAAAAAGTGAGGCTACGCGCCAAGAAAAAATGTCTCGGCTCCAAAAACGCAAAGCTCAAATAAGCAAGGGTTCAAAACGAAACACCTCGACTCTCACATATACAAAAACGGCAGCGAAGGGACAAAATAAATAAACGCAGACGTCTACAACGCGCATCTGAAATGCCGGAAAACAAGCAGGCAATGCTCCAAAAAGAGAAAGCTCGACCAACCGACATACAAAAACGGGCAAGGCTCAATACAAACAATGAACGCCGTAAACTGCAACGGGCTTCTCACACAGCACAGGCAAACCGATTACAGCAGCTCCAGAATAGCACGTCCCAAATCCTGCACATACAACGACGCGCCTCTCAAACGGCACAAGCAAAACATACACGTCAAGGACATCAATGACAGACACCTGCTAAACGATTGCGCCAGTTAGCTGACAACGCGTTCAATAATAAGTCCACTATTCATGAAAATTCATTGGGATTAATGAATGTCATTTGCAATCATTGTCATTCACTTAACTTCCCTGAAGAAACAACTGGCAATACAAGTAATGAATTTACACGTTGTTGTCACAAGGGTCAAATTAGACTGCCTCCTTTACATTCATATCCTGCATATCTACAGAAGCTTCTAACTAACGAAGTACCTGAAAGTAAAAACTTTACGAACTGCATTACATCCTACAATGGTTCATTTGCTTTTGCATATACCGGAGTAAATATCAGGCCACCAAAAGGCAATGGCCCATACTGCTTTCGCGTATGTGGACAAATATTACATCGCATTGGAACAGTGCACAATGAAACAAATCAAAAACGCAAATATGCACAAATCACGTCTGGACCTACAACACGCTTCTGAAACCGCGGAAGAGAAAATGTCTCGGCTCCAAAAACACGTCACTCCTTATTCAAAATACCGGTCCCAATCACAGAAACATCGGTATCCACTATGAAAATGAACAGTAACAATGCACGTGACATCCGTCTTGCCACACTATTAATTATAGATGAATTTACAATGGCATCCAGTCACAACACCATTGATAAACTTCTACAAACGTTGATAAATAATAATATTCCCTTTGGAGGAAAGGTACTGTTATTAGGAGGAGATTTTAGACAGTGCTTAACTATTGCTCCACATGCAATGCGCTCAGCTATTGTTCAGTCCACCTTAAAATACGTGGACAATTGGCATTGCGTTGATGAATAATAATTTTCCCTTCGGAGGAAAGGTACTTCTATTAGGAGGAGATTTTAGACAGTGCTTAGCTATTGCTCCACATGCCATGCGCTCAGCTATTGTTCAGTCCACCTTAAAATACGCGACGACGTCATACATAAACAACAAGAGAGCGAACTACAATACATATACAGGCGCGAGACCTGATGGGTGATAATACGAAGAAACGAACAGTCCGCATATTAACAGTGAGTGCGATCCTCCTTATTACTTATCCATATTCCTAACGATACGATCACGGGTACAAAACTAGACGGCTCGAGTAACGGGACCACAAACACGCACCCGCATCAAAAACAAAAAAATTCACGTCGGCACCTTCAACGCGCTTCAAAAAAATATTACGCGGACAATTGGCATTGCTTTCAAAAGATACACTTAGTACAAAACATGCGATGTCCAGATCCCAAATATAACAATTGCTTATTACAACTGGGAGATGGTACACTCACCAATACAGATGTACTTCACCCAGATATTATTACAATTCCTCAACCCTTTATCTGCGACGACTTACTTACGGAGATATTTGGAACAGCAATCTCATTAGACCAAATACCCCTTTTAACACAACGGACTATATTATATCCAAAAAATATTAATGTTGATCACATTAATAACCAGGTCATTTCATTACTTCCTGGAGAGGCACGGCTCTTTCTAAGCTCTGACAAACTTGACTCTGATGACGACAATGACCATCTTAATTTCCCCTTAGAATATTTGAACACTATTAACCCAGCAGGATTACCACAACACAATCTTAGCCTTAAAAACGGAACAATAATCATGCTATTAAGAAACCTTAACACTAAACAAGGTTTATGCAATAGCACACGTTCAGTCGTCAACACCATGACACACAATGTTATTCAAGCAACAGTTCTTACAGGATCACATGCTAACAATACTGTTCTGATTCCTAGAATTGACCTTACAAGTTCTGACCTGGAATTACCTTTTACATTGAAACGCTGACAGTTCCCCATTAAACCTGCATTTGCCATGACCATCAACAAATCACAAGGACAAACCATGGACAAGGTTGCCATCTACCTCTCTGAACCCGTTTTTGGACATAGACAACTTTATGTTGCCTTCTCACGTGTTCAGCGTTCATCTGACGTTACAGTTAAAGTTATAAATGCTCCATGCCAAGGAAGACTCATTCAAGGACAAGACACCATCTTTACTACTAATGTCGTGTACAAACAAATATTCCAATAAACCATTACACTGTGCCAAGCACTTTATTGTTTGCTTTCTATATGCATCATCCACACCTTCACACTATTCTATATCTCATTCATACATCTCACTCTTTCTCATGCCCCAACACCAGGGGTTGGCGAGCGAAGCGAGCAGGGGGAGGAGCCCCCTAGTTTCCCCTAAAATAACAGCATGAAGGAAGTGTGGGATGGGATGAAGATCATCACTGGCTGCAGCTCGAAGCGGGGTACCACCATCGAGAGAGACGTGAAGAGAGCAAACCAAATGAACAACTTCTTTAACAAGTTTGACCACCCTAACCCACTCTCATTCTCACCTCGGAGTACTGCACCCTCCACACATCCTTCTGCTGATACCAGCATAGGAGAGACATCCCCACCCATAATTACAACAGCGCAAGTGAGCAGAGAGCTGAGGAGACTTCGTGCCAGCAAAGCAGCAGGTCCAGATGGAGTATCGCCACGACTGCTGAAGGTCTGTGCATCGGAGCTGGGGGGTCCTCTACAGCGCATCTTCAACCTGAGCCTGGAACAGGGGAGAGTCCCGAGGCTTTGGTAAACATCTTGCATCATCCCAGTCCGAAAGATATCACGTCCTAGTGAGCTGAATGACTTCCGGCCTGTTGCTCTGACATCACATGTGATGAAGACCATGGAGAGGCTGCTGCTTCACCACGAGGCCACAGGTTCAACACGCCCTCGACCCTCTGCAGTTTGCATATCAGGAGAAGGTGGGAGCGGAGGATGCCATCATCTATATGCTACACCAGGGGTGTGCAAAGTCATTCCTGGAGCGCCGCAGTGGCTGCAGGTTTTTGTTCCAACCCAATTGCTTAATAAGAAGCACTAATTGCTCTAGAAACACTTCTGCTTCATTTTAGTTGTCTCCCTCGTTAAGATTTTGAACCCTTATTGCTTATTTAAGTCTTAAACAGCTGCATTCTTGGTTTGTAATTGCTCCTTATTAGCAATAAGATGCAAATGACAAAAGAAACCAGCAGTTATCCATTTTGCTTGTTACCCTTTACGCCTGTGTGTATTTATCAGGCACTATTTGGTTTAATTAAATACTTGGAAGGAAAGAGAAGAGAAAAAAGTGAAGGATTGAGAATTACCCATCTGTTTTACACTTCAAAATATTTGGATGATATCTTTAGAATGGGAAAAAAATTCTAGGATTTGAGAATGACTTGACATAGCAGAGTTAAAGCACTAACAAGCCATGAAATGTAATTATTGGCAAGGATTGTTTTCTAATTAAACAACTGGGTTGGAACAAAAACCCGCAGCCACTGCGGCCCTCCAGGAATGGCTTTGCACACCCCTGTGCTACACCGATCCCTCTCTCACTTGGACAGAGGCAGTGGTGCTGTAAGAATTATGTTTCTAGACTTCTCTAGCGCCTTCAACACAATCCAACCTCTGCTCCTTAGGGACAAGCTGACAGATATGGGAGTAGATTCATACCTGGTGGCATGGATCGTGGACTATCTTAAAGACAGACCTCAGTATGTGCGTCTTGGGAACTGCACGTCTGAGATTGTGGTCAGCAACACAGGAGCGCCACAAGGGACTGTACTTTCTCCGATCCTGTTCAGCCTATATACATCGGACTTCCAACACAACTTGGAGTCCTGCCACATGCAAAAGTTCGCTGATGACACTGCTATCGTGGGCTGCATCAAGAGTGGGCAGGAGGAGGAGTATAGGGACCTAATCAATGACTTTGTTAAATGGTGCGACTCAAACCACCTACACCTGAACACCAGCAAAACCAAGGAGCTGGTGGTGGATTTTAGGAGGCCCAGACCCCTCATGGACCCCGTGATCATCAGAGGTGACTGTGTGCAGATGGTGCAGACCTATAAATACCTGGGAGTGCAGCTGGATGATAAATTAGACTGGACTGCCAATACTGATGCTCTGTGTAAGAAAGGACAGAGCCGGTTATACTTCCTTAGAAGGCTGGCGTCCTTCAACATCTGCCATAAGATGCTGCAGATGTTCTATCAGACGGTTGTGGCCCTCTTCTACGCGGTGGTGTGCTGGGGAGGCAGCATTAAGAAGAAAGACGCCTCACGCCTGGACAAACTGGTGAGGAAGGCAGGCTCTATTGTTGGCATGGAGCTAGACAGTTTGACATCTGTGGCAGAGCGACGGTTCTCAGCAGGCTCCTATCAATTATTGAAAATCCACTGCATCCACTAAACAGTGTCATCTCTAGACAGAGGAGCAGCTTCAGCGACAGACTGCTGTCACTGTCCTGCTCCACTGACAGACTAAGGAGATCGTTCCTCCCCCAAACTATGCGACTTTTCAATTCCACCCATTGGGGGTAAACGTTAACATTACATAAAGTTATTGTCTGTTTTTACCTGCATTATTATCAAACTTTAATTTAATATTGTTTTTTGTATCAGTAAGGTGCTGCTGGAGTATGTGAATTTCCCCTTGGGATTAATAAAGTATCTATCTATCTATCTATCTAAAATAAACATCAATGTGATCCCTCTTCTTTATGTCAGGGAACATGTGTTGACAAATAACTGTAGAAACCAACAAGGTCAGCTGCCGTTTGGCATCATGAGGAACACTGTTTATTTCCACCTCACTGCCACTATCTCTCTCTGTGTGTTATTTTCTTTCCATTGCCTTTCCTTCTTCTTACTATCTCTAATGTATTGGTGCCCCTACCTGTTGTTGTTCTTGTGTGGTATGCCAAATAGTGCTCCTACATTCTACATTGACATTTACAGGATATTTTCTTATGCCTGTACAATTCTCCATTTTTACAGAGGTCTCATTTAAACTTAATTATTCTGTGTGCTCTCCAGATGGTTTCCTTTGCTACGGGTAACCTCTTGCCAGTCAGACACCTTTTCAGGGCAATAGAAAGAAGAAAGTCTCACAAAAATCTTCTTTAAAAGGGGGAAATCCACACTGATAAGGAAAAAGCACCTCAGTTTGCTAGTGTGGACAGGCAGGGGCCACTCTGTATTTGAATAGAAAGCAACTGATGTGTGTGTGTGTATGAGAGAGAGAGAGAGAGAATGGTGACCTGGGAAGAGCCTGAGGAGACACAATACTAGAAACCATACTGAGGGGATTCCCATTGATTCTAGAAATCAGGTGACTCCGCAGATGCTAAAAGCATCTGATCTTTTATCAAAAGAGAAGAAGGCCTTGGTGGTTTGGCAAGAGGTTGTGATATCTACTGACTAGTGAAAAAAGAGGGTCCCTACCTAGGGAAGCTGAAGTAATGATACCAGTATTATATTTGAGATCCACCTAACTCCTGATGAGACACATTTATGAAGACTAATACCCTTAAGCAGTAACCTGCTTCTAGAGGTATAGTACTTCTAGCCTGATGTCCTTTAGTTATAAAAAGGCTACACAAGTCATGCTGGGTGTTGATCAGAAATCTGACTTTGAGGTCATATATTAAGGTATCTCAGGCCAGGTAGACAATATGGCTGTATAATGTTCTGAGAGTGAGAAAGTGAGGTAGTTAAAATGTGCTGTCCTCTCACTTACAAAAAATGGCTGATTTGATCTCATATGCCAATGCACACAACTGCCTAGTAGCAAAATGATGATGAAAAAAACAAAAAACATAAAAAAAAAAGTTTAAAAATCATGAATTTATTGTTAAGCACAAGTACAATTTTAAAATAACTGCAATATATGAATTGCTGAATAGAACTGCTGTTGATACTTTTATATAAGTGCTACAGGAGGACTAAATCACATATAGAATATAACAAAAAAGATATATAAAGTCAAAGTAATGTTATGGTTATAATAATAATGAAAAAAGTCAAAAGCATTTCCTACATTCATTAAACAACTTTGAACATACCAGATTACTGTAAACAGTATGCTTTAAATGTAAATACAAATCAAACCTCGCTTTCATATACTCTAACTCTTCTGCTTGAAATATTTCTTGCAGCACAAGCCAGATAAGTAGGGGTGCAAAATGTTACAAAATGTCAAAGATTTACTGAAAGACAAATTAATTATAACTAGTGTTACTAAGTAAATGCAACTATGCATTTCTTAAGTTAGCTTTTATCCAAAATGGAATGAGCCAACCCTATTAATCTAATATTGTGGGTGTTGAAGCCTATCCCAACAGTATGTTGCACAAGGCACTAGCTAACCCTAATTGACAGCCTGCCCATCACAACTCAAGCACATGTAATATACCAACATACACTGTGGGCCATTTTAAAGTGATCAGTTAACCTACTTTGAACATCTTGGGAACATGAGAGTTAATCTGGGCACACCAAGAAAACCCATGTTGGCAATAAAAGTACATGCAGAGTATCATCATTCACAGAGATGCCATCTGGTCTCGGATTAATTCTTTTGGAGCGGTGAGGCAGCCTGTCTAACCACTGCTCTGCTGTGTCAATCTTATACAATAATGTATTTTTCCATTCTACTGAGCTTTTTTTTAGAAAATATTTATATGAAAGACAATTTTATTACTACCAAAACTGAATTTAAGGTAATGGGTAAGAAGACAGTGCAAATAAACGTACAGGACTCAGTGATGCTTAAAATTGTGAGAAAAGCTTAAGACATGTTGGCAATGTGTTTATCAACTTGGTTACTTTTAAACCAAACTTTTTGTTGTACTCTTCCATTAAACAAACATTCTATGCAGAATGCTAACTCTGTCATTATGTAACATTCATTACATGCAAATCTGGCATCTGTTTACTTCAGTTGATTTGTTTGGCGTATGTCTCAAGCACAAAAGGTTTCATTATTTCTTATCTCATTAAATCTTTCAAACATTTTAAACATACACTGTTACATGCAAATGTTTGGGCACCCTTGCTTAAAATGTTTGTTACTGTGAATAGTTAAGTGAGCAGAAGATGAACTGATCAGCAAAAGGCATAATGTTAAAGATGACACATTTCTTTTCAGCATTTTATACAAGATTATTGCATTGTTTTTGTTTTGCACAATTGTACAGTGAGAAAAGGAAAGGAAAGGAAAGGAGCACTATGCAAGTGTTTGGGCGCCCCAGGACATTTGAGGTCTCAGATAACTTTTACCAAGGTCTTAGACCTTAATTAGCTCATTAGTACTATGGCTTGTTCACAAGAAACGTTAGGAAGCCCCAGGTGATGCAAATTTTAAAGCTTTATCAATTCATACACAGGTATATATATATATATATAAATAAATATAAATTGCTCAAAAAATTAAAGGAACACATTGAAAACACATCAGATCTCAATGGGAAAAAAAAATCATGCTGTATATCTCTACTGATATGGACTGGATAATGTGTTAGGAGTGAAAGGATGCCACACTGTTTGATGAAAATGAAAATTATCAACCTACAGAGAGCTGAATTCAAAGACACCCTGAAAGTCAAAGTGAAAAAATGATGCGGCAGGCTAGTCCATTTTCCCAAAATTTCATTACAGCATCTCCAAATTGTACTCAGTAGTTTGTATGGGCCCCATGTGCTTGTATGCATGCCTGACAACTTCAGGGCATGCTCCAAATAAGACAACGGATGGTGTCCTGGGGGATCTCCTTCCAGATCTGGACATGCAGATCATGGTCTGCAAGTCGGCAAACATCCGCCACGCCCTCTCAGTTGCGAGAAGCTGATCATAGAATGTTACATAGTTTACTGTAACAAAAACCCTGTGATCCAAGTATGACAGCGTATGTGGATTTCACTTTCACCAAACAACAAATCTTTTAATTCTCGCAGATACGCCTCTTCATTGGGAAGAAACACTACTTTTCCCTGATGGCAACACAAATTAGATGATCTACAAGTCTCCAACTTAAAGTTTAAATCCGAACAATATATTCAACCTCTTTTCGCTGTTCTGTTATTTCACCGAGTAATAATTTCCGTTTGTTTGCACTAATGCGATCCTTACTATCATTATTTGGAGACTTTTGAATTTTCATACTTCCATTATATCAAACCTGCTCTGCATGTGTATCACAGCAATGTTTTTGAATTCTTTACAATGTTCTGCTTTGTCACGTCTCGTATTTCTGAAAAAGTCTCGTCTCGTCCCAAGATTTTTTTATAAAATATATAACAACAGTAAAAGATAAATGGGCTCAATATACTAATGAATAAAATGGATATAGTTCATCACCAATTCATCATTGGTTACTAAGGGCACTTTAACACTGCAGCTCAATACTAATTTTTTCACACACATGTGAAACAGATCCAGTCTTTTCAAGAAAGTGTGAAAAGCAAAAAAAAAGACACACAATTAGACCACTTCATATATGGTGCCACATCTTATATACATACATGCAACTTGAATGTGACCTGCATTGAACACTTGAATCAGAATTGGTTAGAAAATTACTCACCCCCACTAATTTTATGTCACTGTTCATGTGACCTTTGTTATATCTTTGTTTTGCATCTTGTGGACAGGCATTGACATACATACATAATTGCACATCTCCCTCAACATTCAGAAACTGTCAGACCAGTACAGCTTTGCTAGTGAATTGGCATAATGTACAATAAAGTGGTCTACTAAAATTCATTTAAAATTGCTAGTATTACTAAAACGTTATCCCACATCAGCTGCCACTGTTCTGTTAGACTATAACAAAAGTATCTGTGAAACTGATGGGAACACTTCTGAGTAAGAACATTTCTCTGAAGCTCAGGTATGGTTTTATAATGGAATATCCTGAGATCTATCTGTTTTAGAAGTTTTTGACAATACTTCTCCTCAACCACTAATTAAACCAGACAGTAGGTAATTCCATATTCTCACTATAATGTTCATTTTCCTCCACTTACTCAATAAGAATCTTAAAGATGTTGTTAGACTAACCTAAAACTTAGTAAAAGATGGTCAGTGGTAACATTCAATATCTTTTCCTTATGTTTACTCTCGATCCAGGTAGTGCCTACTTGAAACATTTGTGAAAAGAGCATAACACTACTTTCTTTACAGTATTACAGTTTGAAAGAATCTGCCAGTTTTGAAGAAACGTTCAAAAGCCCTGTGTAGAATGAGTTTAACACTCTACGTATCTCTTTGTGCACTTTTTTTCCCCTTATAGCTGTACAAGCGATTTGTAATTGATGATGCACCACCAGAATCAATGGGTCGAGGCAGAGACTGGAATGTCGATCTAATTCCTAAATTTCTCATGGCCAATGGTAAGTACTACTATTCATTAATTTTTACATCTGCCTTATGTTTTATAGTTGCTGACCCTGGCAAGTTTGTATTCACAGACCATATTCCATTTGAACTAATTATTCTTCCAAATCATTTTGCCAATGTTTAAGGATTCTTTTTACCCAATTGTTCTGCTAAGTATGTAGTTCTAATTCTAATGTAAACTATTGTCATACAGTATGGCAATAAGATAAAAAAAGAACCAGCTAACTTAAAACTGCTCATCTGGAAATTAAATTTAAATTAGAAATGTGCTAACATTGAAAATTAGTTCCAACTAGAAGAAATTAGGAGAAAATATGTAAAAAACTGAAATGTACTAAACACTAATTTAAGACATCTATTAAAAACAGAGCCAGATATATTTTAAAAACAATTTGAAACATAATAAAACTGATGCTTACAGTAAGTAACAAAATTAATTTGAGCAACATTTAATGTTTTCATAGTGGTGTCTATTTAGCTTACATATTATTAAAAAGGTTAGTGTTGTTCTATGCAGATGGCCCTTTTTAAGCTACGTGAGACTCTGGCATTTTTATGAGGTGAGAGAAATTTCTCTTTATTCATAAATTACCAGAATTAAAATACTTTGTGGAATGTGGTTTCCTTCTGCTTAGGAATACTAGAAAGTTTTTTACAGATAAAAAAATGCAGCTAGATAAACCTAACTAGACTATATTATCAAAATGTCAAGTCAATAGTCAGTATCTATATCACTTTTAACAGATATGTACTACTTTATATACTAACTACAGTAGATGCACCACTCATTCTACTTTATGTACAGTTATTTAGTTTGTTCTCTTTTTTACATTGCTTAGATATTATTATTAGTAGTATTATTATTATTATTAGTAGTAGTAGTAGTAGTAGTATTATATCCTCTGAACTTTTTAAAATATTACTGTGTCACAATTAGCAGTTCTTATTTGGGAAAAAAACGTGTCCAGTTCAATCTGCCCAAAATATTAATCAGGTGACTCTGTTATGGACCCAGTACAATTTCATAGTACCACAAGACAGATGCAGCTTAAGTGAAAGTAGTTCCAATTGCATGCCAATGAGTAAAAAGATACTTCAGTTAACTTACTGCTAGTGTATGTACACTATATTAGAGTGCCTGTGTTAACTCTGTATGTTCTTCCAATGTCTGTATGAGCTTCATCTAGGTACATTTGCTTCCTTGCACATCCCAAATTGGTACATGCTATTTTAGGTTAAATGGTTACTGTGTCACAGGTCAGATGAGTGAGTGTAGATCTGGCTTGAGACCTGCCTTATGCTTGCTGCTGGCAAGATAGGCTTCGGCTCTCTGTGGCACTTTAGCTGACTTGGTTCAGAAAACGAAAGGAATAAATGGAAACAGGCTGGAAACCAGAAGTTATATGGAAGAGGCTTGTTAACTAGCAACCAAAAGAGCCAAAAAGCCATGGCTGCTACTTGTTTCCAGGGCCTTGATACTGTATAATAATAATAATTCTTTGCATTTATATAGCGCAGACTGCAATCATTTCATGAGAGGTGTGGTTTTCTCAAGATGGTGTCTTGCACTTTGCTAAATCTTAGTGTTGAGGCCAAAATGACATATTTGTGCATCATCAGATCATAGAATCTTTATCTGCTTGATCTGTGAGTCTCTTAAGTGCTGTAACTGTAGTAAAGATCTGATGTGAAGTTCATTTTTTTTCTTTGAATAACATTTCCATTAAGCACATGCCCAATGTGTATCACAGTTACTGGCAGTGACCCTTTGGGGGTCTTATGATGGTGCCTAGACTAGTCCCCTTCTTCCTCACATCCTCACCTTTGGTAGATATTATGCTCTACACAAATATACAATTGTTCTTTTCATTTGTTTAGATTACACTTTACTGTCTGACGTTGTGCCTGAACTTTTGTTTTTATTTATAATAAATGTGCTGCAAATAACACAAGAATTTTGTTTGATTATGACAGTATGCAATTGTTTTACCTTGCAAAATTGCATAAAATCAAATTTTGGTATATCAATATTATATAGTGTAACACAAATAAATTGTTGAATACTTTTTATTTTCTTGTATACGAAGTATTGGGAATGTATTGTAATCGTCCAAAAATTTGACCTTGAGATTTTCAGGAATCTCAATGTTTTAGACCTCCCTGAGTCAGATTTACTTTCTCATAGGGAAAGTATTGTAATCGTCCAAAAATCTGAATTTAAGATTTTGATGAATCTCGACATTTTAGACCTCCCCGAATCCGAAAATACTATTTTTGGAATTATGTTTGTGTATGTGTGTGTGTGTGTGTATGCAAATACAATCACCTGATTACACTTTCACTTAGGTCAACCAAATTTTGCTTACAAGTATTAGGTACAAAACATAGATTTCTATCAACTTTTTAGATATTTCCTCTAACTTGAAGTGCAATTTATTCAATTTTACTTTCATAATAATTGTTCAATATATTATTAATTTGATTTGATTTGTTGTTGATGGTTCTTTAATGCACATAATATAAAAATATAATCATTGTCTTGCAGTTTTCTCCTCAAATATCCATCCTCATATCTGAGTATATGAGAAAGTCTAGGGGAGACCACTCCTTATTTTTTTATACTAAAAACTAAAGTAAATCACTGAGAACTTCACTTGCATTATACTGCCTTTCTACCTTATACACTGCTTAGACTGTACTTCATTCACATTTGATTTTCTCCACTTTTTGTAATATCACAGGTCAGCTAGTGAAGATGTTGCTATACACAGAGGTGACGAGATACCTGGACTTTAAAGTAGTAGAAGGAAGCTTTGTTTACAAAGGTGGAAAAATCTACAAAGTCCCATCCACAGAAACTGAAGCACTTGCGTCAAGTAAGCATGCCTCTTGCAGGTTTTCACATTTTTTTAATAAATAGTAATAAAAGGTATGCAGTATATTTTTGTACATTTAATTAAATGGTGCTTTTAGTTATTTTACTCATTTTGTAAAATAATTTACTCTTCAAATTTAATGATATCATTGTTTGACTAAGTGGTGGGTTACTATGTGTAACCATTGTTGTATAACTAGGCGATCCTGTATTTGGAACTCAAACGAAAAAACTTTGTTAAGAGAGAAATTTTCTTAATCTGATATATGAGCTCTTGTCAATACAAGAATGTGTCTTAAAAATACTAGAAAGGATTACCTATTTTGATTAACATTTAGACCACTTCTCTAAATATGAAGAACACCGTTTTTCTCAGTCTGCAATGACTTGTGTATTAATGGAATTTTCTGACTTATTTTTAAATTTAATCTTAGATCTAATGGGAATGTTCGAAAAACGCAGATTTCGGAAGTTCCTAGTTTTTGTTGCCAACTTTGATGAAAATGACCCCAAGACATTTGAGGGAGTAGACCCCAAGTTAACTACCATGAGGGATGTTTACAAGAAATTTGACCTGGGTCAGGATGTAATTGATTTCACTGGGCATGCACTGGCTCTCTACAGGACAGATGAGTAAGTGGAACATCCAAGTTCAATATAAAATATTATTTTTAACATGATGGCCACTGAAATCTTCAACAGTTGGCTTTATGAACTATGAGCTGAGTAGGAACCCCAGATTACTGCTTAAGGATGGCATCATTGACATGAACCTTTTCTGCATGGTTGTTGTAATAGGTGGCAAAATAATTAGAGACCAAATAATAGCAGATAATGCTATAGTTAAATGCCAGACTTAAGAGGTTTCTCCTGCTTTTTTACAGCAGAATTATATCATGTGAGAGCATGTATCTTAGTTGGGAAAAATTTGCATAGTTGATGTTCATAGTTAATGTTTGCTGAGTGATAATACCACTGTTTGTGCCTCTAAAAGTCAAGAAAAATATTTCCAGCTGCTCTCAACTCAAACAATCAAAGAATTATTTTTTTCTCATTTTGGTCTCATTCTACAATTTATCCTTTGAAAGACATGTTTTGCAACACTAGGCAGGAGTTACAGATTGATTGACTTCTTTTGTCCTTTTGTCTTACAGCTATTTGGATCAGCATTGCTTAGAGACAATAAATCGCATCAAATTATACAGTGAGTCTTTGGCAAGATATGGCAAGAGTCCATACCTGTACCCACTGTATGGTCTAGGCGAGTTACCTCAGGGTTTTGCCAGGTAAAGAAAGTTATTTTTTCTTCTTTCCTTGACCTTATGTTAGGAATAACAACAATGAACCCAGTATTTACAAGACTGAATGCAAATTTTATCTTTGGATATACCACAGAGAAACAGTTCTTTCTTTTTAAATACATTTGTCTCATTTGATATACTGAAAGGCAATTAATTCAGTATAAACCAGTATTAAACAAAAACATTTCTCCATGAAAAAATTGATTATGTAACATCAATTCACTCTGATAATGCCATGAAGCTTGATACTGGATATTAGTACAGGCAGAGGGCAGGGACTTCTTTGTTTGATATGCCCCTGTAATTTCAATAGCTCTGCACAGTTTACCCTCTGCTTTTTCACACAGATATTATGCACTCTGTCCTTATTTCATTTACAGTAATCCCTCGCTATATCACGCTTCGACTTTCGCAGCTTCACTCTATCGCGGATTTTATATGTAAGCATATTTAAATATATATCGCAGATTTTTTGCTGGTTCGCGGATTTCTGCGGACTATGAGTCTTTTAATTTCTGGTACATAATTCCTCAGTTGGTTTGCCCAGTTGATTTCATACAAGGGACGCTATTGGCAGATGGCTGAGCAGCTACCCAACCAGAGCACGTATTACATATTAAATAAAACTCCTCAAATACATCGCACCCCTAGAGGATACAGCCGCTCCTCAAAAAACGCTGAAAGATTACCTTCACATTGCTCTCTTCCTTGCTGGGCTTACATGTGGCTGCTTTGTCAAGCGATATGCTTCCTGCACGATGCTTCGCATACTTAAAAGATCAAACAGCACGTATTGATTTTTGATTGTTTGCTTTTCTCTCTCTCTCTCTCTCGCTCTGACATTCTCTGCTCCTGACGGAGGGGGTATGAGCAGGGGGGCTGTTCGCACCCCTAGATGATACGGACGCTCGTCTAAAAATGCTGAAAGATTACCTTCACGTTGCTCCCTTCTGTGCAGCTGCTTTGTCAAGCGACATGCTTCCCGCACGGTGCTTTGCATACTTAAAAGCTCGAAGGGCACGTATTGAGTTTTGATTGTTTGTTTTTCTCTGTCTCTCTCTCTCTGACGTTCTCTGCTCCTGACAGAGGGGGTGTGGGCACACTGGCCTAGAGGATACGGACGCTCCTCTAAAAAATGCTGAAAGACTACCTTTATATTGCTCCCTTCCTTGCAGCTGCTTTGTCCGGCGGTGCTTCGCATACTTAAAAGCCAAACAGCCCTATTGATTTTTGTTTGCTTTTTTCTTTCTCTCTCTCTCTGACATTCTCTGCTCCTGATGCACACTCCTTTGAAGAGGAAGATATGTTTGCATTCTTTTAATTGTGAGACGGAACTGTCATCTCTGTCTTGTCATGGAGCACAGCTTAAACTTTTGAAAAAGAGACAAATGTTTGTTTGCAGTGTTTGAATAAAGTTCCTATCTCTCTACAACCTCCTGTGTTTCTGTGCAAATCTGTGACCCAAGCATGACAATATAAAAATAACCATATAAACATATGGTTTCTACTTTGCGGATTTTCACCTTTTGCGGGGGGTTCTGGAACGCAACCCCCGCGATCGAGGAGGGATTACTGTAGTCACATTTTCATTTCTGGCTGTATGGTACTACAGCAGCTAATGCTGGTACTTGTCAAATGCAGCATCCTGGGATTAAAAAAATCTTATATCTAGTTTTATAGGTATAGTTTTAACATTTCTTCCCATGTCTGTATGGGTTTTCTCCTGGTTACTTCAGATTTTCCCACATTACCAAAGATGCATTGCCTAGGTTAACTGGCAATTCCTAATTGGCTCCGTGTGAGTGTCAGCTTAGAGAAGTGCAAGAGTGGGCCCTGTGATAGACTGGTGGCCTTTTCAGAGTTTCTTTCTCACTTGCACATGACAACTGCTTGAGGAATTTCTGGCTCTGCACAACCCTGAGATAGATAAAGTGGAATAGAAAATGGCATTTTATGTTATGTTTTTATTTCTTTGTTTTTAAAAGACCTCTGGTTAACTATTGTACTGTGTGCATTTTGCTTACATTAGCTAGTGTTTTATATTTATTTAAATGTTGTCATGATCTCTAGTTGAACTGCAGGCCTCCGTAATTTATTACAGAAAATATTTTTCGTGATGAATTACTTCTTGATTTCTCCTTGAATGTACTTCCATTTATTTTCTTCTGTTGTGGTTAAGTACACATTATTGGTGCCACTGAGAATTTTGAAGACTTCGAATAGACCCGTTTCTTTTCATGACTAAAGGGGCTTCCATGCCATAATCAGTCAGGGTAAGACATGTATTTTAGTCCATTCGGGCACTAGACTGCAAATGTTCTAGTGCTGCTGTCTTTTTTGGAAAGTGGTGAAAAGAAATGCACATCATACCCAAGATGCAGTCTCACCTGATGCATCATAGGGTCTGATTATTCCTTGAATTATATTAAAACGTTTATGGCAAGTACTTGGATTGGAGACTATCTTGGAAAATTTTGGGTTCCTTCTGGAAGAGGTGTTGGTGTGGCCAGCAGGGGTTGCTTACCCAGTGGTCAGTGTGGGGATCTCAATGCCCGTTACAGTGACAGGGATGCCGTCCTTTGGGTGAGACATAAAACCGAGGTCCTAATTCTCTGTAGTCATGAAAGATCCTTGGGCATTTTATTTTGTAAATAGGTTCAGATAACCTGTTCTGTTGTTCTAAAGTTTTTTTATTATTAATAACTGATTATCTTTTGCTGTCAATGCAAATTGTGAAAATTATAAGTGAACTGAAAGATTAAATTGTAAATCAAGCTGTACAAACCTTTTGTGATGAAATAATGGGAGTTGACAGCCTTATATCATAAATGGTATTTTTTATAAAAAGCCCCCTTTTGTTAAAATACTTTTAATTACTTAATAATAATAATAATAATAATTCTTTGCATTTATAATAGTAATATGTTTCTTGATGTAGAGATTGGCATTGTAGTTGAGCTTACAAAAATGTTTTCATTATGCTTTGTTCACAGGTTAAGTGCAATTTATGGAGGAACATACATGTTAAACAAGCCTGTGGAGGAAATTGTGATGGAGAAGGGCCATGTCATTGGTGTGAAGTCAGAGGGAGAGGTAAGCACATGTATTTCTCGCATACAAATCTTATTTAATCCTATTACAGGACAAGCTTAAAGGTGGTTTCTGGAATTATAGGTATGTTAGTTGGTAGGAGAAAGATTAGGTAATTAACACTAGAATTACCAAAGCCTATGAAAAAACTCGTAAATCCGGCCCACCTTAAATCCATTTGCACCTCTCCATCAGCATCTTTTGTCCTGTAAATGTGCCAATAAAGACAAGCAGCAAGCAGCCTACTATTCTATCCCTCCACTGCCGCAGAACGTGCACAAAGTTCTCCCAGCTCATGCCTTGATTATCTGGGTGTGAAGTGCTGGAGTTTTAGAAATAATAGATCGTTATTTGGAACACATGCATTTCATGTGTGTTCCGTTTCTACAATAATCTGTGTAAACACATTGTTAAAACAAACGTTTTTCATATTTTAGTACTAAATGACAAAATGTAGGCATAAACTATATAATGTGTGAATCATGAAGTCCAAAGGACAAATAAACACTTTCACAAAAGGTTCAAGGACGATACAACAGCTTCTGTGGTGTAGCAGTAAGATTTGCTGACTTGTAATCAAGAGTTCCCGGTTCAATCGCGTCTGCCTCCTGTATTTGCCGTTTTCAGTAGTGAGCTGCTCTTATTGTTAATATTATACAGTAAACACATACATTTGATTTGCATCTGTACCAGCCAGTCTATATTTATAGTACTTGTAAAAGTTACCTTTTTTTTTTACTTTTATTCTCTCAGTCACAATCACAATACATACTACTACCCCCCCATCCAAGGATCTGACGCTGTTACTTTTTATCTGAAACTGGGAGTAACTGTAGATGTGAGTCGTGTTTTGAGCCAATAGAACTGGACATTCTCTGATCTGGTGGGATAAAAGCTGACACACAAACGCTGGTGAATCTGCCTTCTTTGTATCTCACCATCACTTGATTTTTTTTTAATTCAGTTTTATTGAATGTTCCTGCTCACGCTGAATTAGTATGCACCTTATGGTCCATGATGTCAAAGCCGCATGGAAAACATTATGGCATGGATACAACATTATTCATATTCATTCGCAAAACATCTTGCGGTTTTAATCAGTGAGCGCGTGTTACACGTGTTTTTTTTTTCCCTGATCTTGCCAGTCCCCACATGTTGCTGTATGGTGCCGTTTCTTTTGTACTCCAGGACATGCAGAGGAAAGAATAGTACAGAGAGGTCAGTTCAGCGCTATATGCAATCATCAAATTCAAATGTTAACAGTTCACACACACGCAAGGACCGTCCTTCCTACATTTATGGCATATGCTTTGGTTCCTATTACACACCTGAAAGAAAAAGACAATATATGTGACATTTTGAAGAAATCATTTTATGACCTGAATAGTACCAATCAGAAAACATCATCGCATGAATGCAATATTATTTGAAAAAGAACAGCGTCAGATCGGGTGTGAATTTATGCTGGCACTGTTACTTAGAGTCAGATCAGGAGGGGCGTGGGGGGTGGGTGTTTAAAGCGTGATCGTGATTGAGACAATAAAACTGAAAAAAGCTAACTTTTACATGTACCATGAATGTATATCCAATCTCCCATATATTTGTCTCTTTCCTTTTTGCCTGGTGCTGCGGTGACGTCATGCACCAGAAGGCGTGAGCTTATTCAGTGCAAGCAGGAACACGCAGGTGGCCAGTTGCTGTGTGCTGTATCAAGCTTGACCTGGCGGCGATCAACGCATATGTACTGTGCAAGGCATGTATGGGGTCCACTGAGAAAAGAAGAGTGTTCATGGTTCACCTTGCAGAGGAACTTCGTCATTGCATCTTACTAGAAAAGGCGATGGAAAAAGAAAAGGAGGATGCAACATCAACAAGCTTCTGTTCCAAGACCACCGCTTTTCTCAGGAAAGTGAACTGAGTCAGTGTCAGGTGCCCTTTCAATGTCACAGGAACCAAAGCATAGAGAGAAGTGTCCGCATTGAAACAGGTACAAATGTCACAAATGCAGGAAGGTCAGTCCTTGCGTGTATTTGAACTGTTAACATTTGAATCTGATGATTGCATATAGCGCTGAACTGACCTCTCTGTACTATTCTTTCCTCTGCATGTCCTGGAGTACAAAAGAAACACCACAATACAGCATCAAGGAGACTGGCAAGATCAGGGGCAAAAAAAAAACACGCTAAACACGCGGTCACTGATTACAACTGCGAGATGTTATGCGAATGAATTTGAATAATATGAATAATGTTGCATCTGTGCCACAATGTTTTCCAAAATGTACTATACATAAAATGAGTTATTACAAATATCATATATACCTATGTCTCTGTTTTTTTTTGTCAGTGCGGCTTTGATATCATGGACCATAAGGTGCATACTAATTCAGTGTGAGCAGGAACACTCAATAAAACTGAATAAAAAAAAATCAAGTGACGGTGAGATACGAAGAAGGCAGATTCACCAGCGTTTGTGTGTCAGCTTTTATCTCTCCAGATCAGAGAATGTCCAGTTCCATTGCCTCAAACCACCACTCACATCTACAGTTATTCCCAGTTTCAGATAAAAAGTAACAGTGTCAGATCCCTGGGTGGGGGGGTGGTAGTATGTATTGTGATCGTGAGAATAAAAGTGAAAAAAAACCAGTAACTTTTACAAGTACTATAAATGTAGACCGGCTGTTACAGATGCAAATCAAATGTATGTGTTTACTGTATAATATTAACAATAAGAGCAGCTCACTACTGAAAACGGTAAATATAGGAGGCAGACGGGATCGAACCGGGGACTCTTAATTACAAGTCAGCAAATCTTACCGCTGTGCCACGGAAGCTGTTGTATCATCCTTGAACCTTTTGTGAGAGTGTTTATTTGATCTTTGGACTTCAGACTTCACACATTATATAGTTTATGCCAACATTTTGTCATTTACTACTAAAATATGAAAAACATTTCTGTTTTAACAATGTGTTTACACAGATTATTGTAGAAACGGAACACACATGAAATGCATGTGTTCGAAATAACGATCTATTATTTCCACTCTAAAACTCCAGCACTTCACTCCCAGATAATCAAGGCATGAGCTGGGAGAACTTTGTGCACGTTCTGCGGTGGTGGGGGGATGGAATAGCAGGCTGCTTGCTGCTTGACTTTATCGGCACATTTACAGGAGAAAAGACGCTGACGGAGAGGTGTGAATGGATTTAAGGTGGGCCAGATTTACGAGTTTTTTTCGTAGGCTTTGGTAATTCTAGTGTTAATATTTTTTAGTGTTAATATTTTTTAAATAAACTTCATCCTCTATATTTCATACCCGCATACTGTAACATGGACATACACAGCTTATCCTGCTACTGTAAATTTAATGCTAGGGAAAGCTCTGTGAAATATTAATGTGGCTTCTATTTTCCGCAGATTTACTAACATTAGGTTGGGAGGTGGTATCTGTTTAAAATGTTTTTGAAAAATGCATGGATTTTTCACATAATACAGTACATCATTGTTCAGCCAAGGCTCAAGACATTTTTATTTATAAACGGTTTTGTTGTTTTTCAAATATTATTTTGTATATTGTGTTACTAATTGTGTTTTTGGTTTTGGTCTGTGTATATGTTGTTTAGTATGGTATTATTTGTTTATTATTTACCAATATTATATTTTGTTAAGATTGTATTAGTTAGCTTCTATTAGTTTTTAATATTAAAGCCTAAGGAGGTAGGGCCTCCTAATCATGCAGCTGGTGTAGTGGCCTCAGTAGTATTTTGTGATGATAGGCTTTTGTATGTTTGTTTTTTTTTATAAATTCTACCTTGGCCTCAAAAAATTATTTAGACCTTGTTTAGGATTTTAGAGGTCAATGAATCTTGAGGTCACAACTGTTTTTGTGCTTGATATGTTTTTTCTGAAAATACATTGTAATTGACATTTTGTTTTTCTTACGGGGGCAGCCATTTTCAAGGGTTTTTGTTGATGGTTGCTATGGTGTTGCTAGGCATGGTAGATGGGAAATGTGCAGCACATATCACATCAGAGTGTAGGGCATAAAGGTAAAGCATATTTCCTAATTGTCATTGATTGGATTCAACTTAAACCTTAAAAATATTACTACTTTGCTGCGTTGAAAAATTTCTGGATAACAAATTTTGGAGCTGCTTTTTGACTTTGATTTAAGACTATCTTTTTGGGCCTGATTACATATGTGTTTATTGGTTTTCAAATTTTTCCCCTCCCTACTTTATTTACAATTTTTGTTACACATACTGAGCCTTAGGTGTTTGTTTTTTGACTTCCCGGTTATGACTCTCTTTGTTACTTCGGTTACAATTTATTTTCTGATTCACTTTCTAACTTATTGCTGCTGGTGTTCTGCTGATTGATTAAGTACCTTTGGAATTGTATTTATTAGTTTTGATTCCTATTTTTGTGATTTTTGCTTGGATTTACAGGCTTTTGACCCCTATTTTGTCTGCAAGTTTCTCTTCTTTTGTCTGTGATTCTTTTGATTTGTTTTTTGTATGCGCAAAAACTTTATTTGCCCTAACTTGCCTTTTTGTTATTCTTTTTACCAGTTATTTAAATATTAATTGACTTTGTTTTTATCTGTCCTCTTGATCAGATATTTTTTAAAACCATTTTCTCATTTCAGATGCCTTTCACGGGCATTTTTGCATGTAAACATCTGAGCCCAATGTTTGGGCCCTACCTTTTGATTTTGGGACTTGATTGCCTGCAGTGAGGTATATTCTAGGAGTTCAGATATGTTAACATGGCAGGTTTGGCATTTTTGTGGAGTTTTGAAGGCCTGCACCTATTTTTAAAAGGAGGAATCGTGACATTATTGAGCTACCTTTGTAAGAGAACTGATGTTAACATCCCAGTGCAGGCTGTAGGAAATGGTGGTACACTGGAATTTAAATGATTTGCCCTATTGACAGTGTCAGTGTTTCTCCCATTTGATAAGTGTCATCAGCAAACCCTAGTAGTTTAACAAAAGTGTTTGGAAATTTGAAAGTGACAAAATGCACCCCCTAAAGCAACCCTGCATGTAGGGTTAGGAACTCTTATTTATGTCGGACAGGTTGTATAGTTAGTTTGGAATCTGTTCCTTAGGAAACCTAAGATCCAAATGAACATAATATTGTTCAAGTTCATATGTAGATGTTTATGTGAAAGACTTGTGGTTTAACTTGATTGCAGCATTCGCAGGTTGAATCTTGCCCTGGAAACATTTTGGACAGTTTTAAGCGAGACAGATGTGCTCAATATATAATTTTGAGTTGAAAAATTGTATGCTTTGCACATATGGAGCTTGAGTGAATTCTCAGCATTACTACCTTCCACTCCTTTTCTGATATGTAGAGTGAGAGATCCTTTTCCCATTGTCCTCTTGGATCTTTGAAAGGGAGGGACTGTAAAATAATTTTATATATTGCAGAAATGCTGTCTGAGTCCTCGAAACTGAGCAATATTTTTTTCAGCATAGTGGAAGGTGGGAGATGAGGAAAATCGGGCAGGTTCTGTTTAACAAAGTTTCTAATTTGAAGATAGTGAAAGAAATGTGTTGCTGGAAAGTTACATTTGGAATGTAATTGTTCATAAGATGCAAAAATGTTGTCTATATAAAGATCTCTAAGTAATTTAATCCCAAATGTTTTCCAGATATTAAAAACTGCATATGTTTGTGAGGGTTGAAAAAGGTGGTTCTCATGCAGAGGTGCCACAGATAAAAGATTCTCCATCTTAAAATGCTTTCTACATTGGTTTCATATTCTGAGTGAGTAAAGCACACTTGGGTTATTAGTATATCTGCAATAACTTGCATTAATAGGGGCACAAAGCAGGGACTATAAAGAAGTACTGCAGGATTTTATTTCTATTGCGCACCAAGCCTGTGTGTCCAGGTTTTTATAGCTTGTATGTTTGCTGCCCAGTAATAAAACTGAAAGTTGGGTAGAGCCATGCCACCTTCTGCCTTAGGTCTTCGTAGGGGCGCTCTTTAAATACGTGGATGTTTTAAGTTCCAAATAAATTAGGTTATCAACAACAACAACAACATTTATTTATATAGCACATTTTCATACAAATAATGTAGCTCAAAGTGCTTTACATGATGAAGAAAAGAGAAAAAAAAGACAAAGTAAGAATTAAAACAAGACAACACTAATTAACATAGAATAAGAGTAAGGTCCGATGGCCAGGGAAGACAGAAAAAACAAAAAAAGTCCAGACGGCTGGAGAGAAAAAAAAATAAAATCTGCAGGGGATCCAGACCATGAGACCGCCCAGCCCCCTCTGGGCATTCTACCTAACATAAATGTACAGTCCTTTTTGTATTTAGGGTTCTCATGGAAGGACTTGATGATGATGGTCATGTATCACTGTAGGAACATCATGGTGCTATGATTAGCCACCACAGAAAACCGGGAAAAAAAACAGAAGAGAGTGTAGGGGTTAGTAAGGATTTTATAACCACCATGAATAGTTATGATAATTAATTGAATATACAGAGCATCAGGATTAAACTAAAATGAAGTTATGAGAAGCCATGTTAAAGTAATGAGTTTTTAGCAGTTTTTTAAAGTGCTGCACTGTATTAGCCTGGCAAATTCCTACTGGCAGGCTGTTCCAGATTTTAGGTGCATAACAGCAGAAGGCTGCCTCACCACTTCTTTTAAGTTTAGCTCTTGCAATTCTAAGCAGACACTAATTTGAGGATCTAAGGTTACGATTTGGAATATAAGATGTCACACATTCCGATATATAAGATGGAGTGAGATTATTTAAGGCTTTGTAAACCATAAGCAATATTTTAAAGTCAATTCTGAATGACACAGGTAACCAGTGTAGTGACATCAAAACTGGAGAAATGTGCTCAGATTTTCTTTTCCTAGTTAGGATTCTAGCAGCTGCATTCTGCACTAGTTGCAAACGATTTATGTCTTTTTTGGGTAGTCCTGAGAGGGAGAGTGTTACAGTAATCTAGTCGACTGAAACCAAAAGCGTGAACTAATTTCTCAGGATCTTTCAATGATATAAGAGGTCTAACTTTTGCTATGTTTCTTAAGTGAAAAAATGCTGTCCTAGTGATCTGATTAATATGCGATTTAAAATTCAGGTTACAGTCAACAGTTACCCCTAAATTCTTTACATCCGTCTTGACTTGTAATCCTAATGCATCAAGTTTATTTCTAATAACCTCATTATAGCCATTATTGCCAATCACTAAAATTTCTGTTTTCTCTTTATTTAGCTTGAGAAAATGACTATTCATCCATTTAGAAACACAAGTAAGACATTGTGTTAGTGAAACAACAGAGTCGGGGTCATCAGGTGCTATTGATAAATACACTTGTGTGTCATCAGCATAGCTGTGGTAGCTCACATTATGCCCCGAGATAATCTGACCTAACGGAATCATGTAGATCGAAAAGAGCAGCGGACCCAGGATAGAGCCTTGTGGAACACCATATAGAATATCATGTGTCCTTGAGTTGTAATTACCACAACTAACAAAGAATTTTCTACCTGCCAGGTAGGATTCAAACCAATTTAAGACACTGCCAGAGAGGCCCACCCTTTGACTAAGGCAATTTCTAAGAATATTGTGATCAGTGGTGTCAAATGCGGCACTCAGATAGATCTAAGAGGATGAGAACAGATAAATGGCCTCTGTCTGTATTTACCGCAAGTCATTTACTACTTTAACAAGTGCAGTTTCTGTACTGTGATTTGTTCTAAAACCTGACTGAAACTTATCAAGAATAGCATGTTTATTGAGGTGGTCATTTAGCTGCATAATGACTGTCTTCTCTAAAATTTTACTTAAGAAAGGCAGGTTAGAAATGAGTCTAAAATTTTCAAAAGCAGAGGGGTCAAGATTATTTTTCTTGAGTAGGGGTTTAACTACAGCAGTCTTAAGACAGTCTGGGAAGACCGCCGTATCTAATGATGAGTTTAGTTTACTATGTCATGTTATGGTTGAATCTAATTGCTTAAAAAATTATTTATTGATGTATATTGGAATGTTTTGAAATAAAAAAAGAAGCTTAGGATGGCTATTCATCTTAACAACGTTAATTCTTCCAGCTAGAGTGAGATGAAGGGTTTCTTCCCTCATACTAGACACACGTGCTAGGTTGATAAAGCACACTAACTTGGCCCTGGGTTCATGCGGATGCATGTCCTGCAATAGCTTTCTGTCCCATTAAGGACTAGTTCCTGCCTTGTGCCTGACGTAGTCAAGGTGGACTTTTGGAGGAAGCAGGAACAGAAAACTGTTCCTGAAGGCTGAATGGACAATTATTGAACAAAAAATAGTAGAATTAAAAGAAAATCTGGAGTGCAGCACCATTTATATATTTAACACAAAAACAATAAATGCTTATTGGTTTTTGGAACGACCAGTTATAAAATAAACTTTTCAGTCTTTTTTAAAAATTTGACCCTTAACTTGGCACAGATCTTGATGAGTAGTGAACACATTTTTAAATTTTCAAATAATTGCTATTAATGTAGATTGTATTAAAAGTGCTATTAAATTAACCTGAATAGAAGATTTAGTTATTGGGTTTGTTACATTTTAAGATACTCTTAATTTGTTTATGAATAAAAGTTGCTCATTGAGTCCTGACTACACTTGGAAATATGCTCAACATGGTAAATGGACTTGTTCACAGCTCATCTGTGTGTCCACATTTTAGCTAAAGTAATTACTGATAGGTGCAACCCATTTAAGACACAGTTTCTACATTTGGTTTCAAAAATCTTTTTGGTGTTTCAGGTGGCCCGTTGCAAACAGCTAATCTGTGATCCTAGCTATGTCCAGGATCGTGTGCGGAAAGTGGGTCAGGTGATCCGAGTAATCTGTATTCTGAGTCATCCCATCAAAAATACCAATGACGCAAACTCCTGTCAAATTATCATCCCTCAAAACCAGGTTAATCGGAGGTCAGGTATGAAATTGTGTGGAATTTTTGAAATGTAAGCAAAAAAGCAGTAGTATGTTTTTTGTCTTTAAATCTTCCAGGTAATTATTATAAACATTTTTTTCATCCAGCTGACATTACCCATACTACTTTTATACAGTATAGAAAAACCACCTTCTGTGTCACACTTTTGAAGGATTGGGGGAAAAAAAGATGAAAGTTTACTTAAAATATTTTTCAGTTATAATTTATGTACCTGTTGTAATATGGGTGATTCTATAAGAAATCCAGCAGTCATCTGTAGTAATAAAGGAAATATTAACATATTATGAATGTTTAGCATCTGCAGATGCAAATGTATGATGTACATAGTGAATGGAATATAATAAATGACCCTGATTAAATTCTAATGTTTACTGAGAGCTGCAAACAAATGGATGACTAACACATTCATTTTTATATCTTAGCTCTGAGAGTATTGCTGTCTTAACAGAGACTTCTGCCATCAAATTAAGTGCTTGTATCAATATGCAGAGGCTTTTAAAATGTTGGTGCAAGAACTTACTTTTATGAAGATATGTATATGTTTTAAGACAGCCTATGAACATGACATTTAAAGAGAAAAAGTGACAGTTAAAGAGCAGTAGACCAGGCAGAATGAAGAACAGGGTTGAGTCATTCTTATTTTCAGTTTCCTAGTTGAATATTGAACTATAGACAGAAACCCCTTCTTGTAATAAGGTACAATATACAATAATGTCTATATGTAGTAAGAGGGGACATTGGTTTCTCAGGCACAACCTGTTTCTTTCTGTTTGAAGATTTCATAAACACTGCTATAAAGTGTGTTTTGTGTTTTGTGACAGATATCTACGTGTGTATGATCTCCTACGCCCACAATGTAGCAGCACAGGGAAAGTACATCGCCATTGCCAGTACTACTTTGGAGACCGATGAACCTGACAAGGAAATTGAACCTGCTTTAGAGCTGCTGGAACCCATTGATCAAAAGTCAGTCAAAAGTCCTTTTGTACATGTCTCTGAGAATAGAAGATTTAAGTTAACCCATTTTTATGTTAAAGTAGGAGATTTCCCATTCACCATAGTCAAGATGGGTTTTCTGTATCAAAGCTAGTTATTTTGCTGCTCCACAACTTAATTTTTTGGGAGATGTTGGTAGGATTTAGACTGTACTGTGCCATATGTGGAAACCGCTGCATTTATAGCCATCCACTGCTCTATCCATTTTCTAACTTGCTTATTCAGGTCAGATACCCTTGGCATGTTTCAGAAAGCAGGAAGAATGATATGACAGTAAAAAAGTGAAATTATTAATGCTCACTGCCAAAAAAACAATGTTGAATAATATAACTTTCCTTACTTGACAAAAGTTTTCTGTTCTGCTTAAATACTTTGTACATATTACTTTCATATTTGCTCTGGGGTTAGTGCCATAGCATCATTTGTGAATGAGCTGCTACTGGCCAAAACAATCTTGCAGTACTGAGTATTAAGCAGTTAATATTATATGAGAAACTTTGGCAGAAGAACGATATCTCTAAATCTGGTAAACGTAGTGCAAAGACATTGTCCTATATGTGACAAGAGAGCTGTCACTTCCCCACAAGCTCAATAAACTCTTTAAACCAGATTTTCACTTTTTCCTTTTGTGCTTATGGTTCATGTTTTGTGAAGTCTCTAGTTTAAACAGAAATATAAAACATTGATATTAATGGATTAAGAGCTGAATATCTGTCATATCTGAGGTAAGGTTAGGATAAATAAAGAATACTGTTACCAGAAATAGGAATAAAAGGAAAAAGCAAACACACATTCAGAATGAAGAGAGTCAAAAGAAAGAGAACAAATGAAAGAGAGTGAACCTTATCTGGAATAATAAAACAGAACTGAGACAGATCATTCTCAAAAAAATTAGAACAAAACAATATGGGTGCTGCATCTATGAAACCTAAAGTAAGGTTAGCCACACAGAGTAATAATTTGAGTCCTAAGTGAAGAATACTAAACACAGTGGCTACATGATGCTTGTCTGACCTGCTAGTAGAACCTCTGCGGAGTGCTAGTGTCAGCATAGAAATGAATTTAACACAGCCTATAAGTTAAAAGAACGCATTTTCAAGAGAAGGCAAAGATGCAGCTGTGCAAAATCTAAAACAGAATTTCAAAATAAAAATGTTCTTTAATATTTTGGACCAGTCAGCTCAATAAAGATTTTCTCAACTATAGGAATTTCATTCCGTGTTTGGGTGTCTCTATGATATAAACAAGCCTGGAAATTTGGATAGGGAGAAACTAATGAAACATTGCAATGACATTGAGCTTGTGCTCACATATGGTAAACAGTCAGATTTGTCTGGTACACAACTATGTGATGAGATTAAAGTTGTTAATCACAGAATTCCAGTTACTTTTTCACTGGTTCATGTTTTGAATTACATTGTATCAAATGGCTTCAGTTCCACCTTTCCTAATATCGTAATTGCATTACACATATTTCTGACATTACCTGTTTCAGTAACATCAAGTGAACTTAGTTTTTCTAAATTGAAACTTACAAAAACATATTTTTGATTTTGTGTGTCTCAAGAACATTTAAATGGCTTGACAAAACTTTCAATTGGACACCAAGTAATTTGCACAACACAAAGTATGAAAAGTATTCCTACCATGTAGAAAAGGGAAAAAATGTACTTGACACTTTATAGGAATACCTGGTAAATAATAAGTACTATTACTGCATAACTAAAACAAGACTGTATGACACAGTGCTAACTGGTATCTAATGTATGGATACCATTGAATAAAGAAAATGTTTTTCTGTATGTTTTGTCATTTAAAAATTGTAATAGACTAGGCCTCTGAACAGTCCAAATGTTCTCAGAAAACTTACAAATCCATCACAAATCCAAGATGAGGCAACTTGTATCATTTCCAGATGGACCAGACCATTTAGCTAGCTATTCTGGGGAAAACGTGTGGATACTTCTTGGTTGTATAAGCCTCATTCATGCTCTATTAATGACCTGGACAGTCTGCCTTATTAAATTATCTTGCCCAGGGTGCCAAAAACCCTTGGTCCAGCCCTGCTTGGAGGACCCCTTCCATGAAGCTCCAGTGAATTTTTCTTTGCCTCATCCCCCACCTGCACATTCATACCACATGCTCTGCCTTACACTGCTAACTTTGGGTAAGAAAAAATACCATTAGCACTCATTTGACCCCAAATCCATGAATGGATCCAGGATTTTTCTCAAGGCATGCTGGCACGCATGTATCCATTCCAGTGGCTTTAGGCAAAGGAACAGGTCTCATAAGTTTGATGATCTCTCTCTCTCTCTCTCTCTGTCTCTTGCACACACACATACAAAACACTTCTTAGCATGGTTCCATCTATTGTGACTGCGTCTCTATCCTGGGACCTCACCAGAATTTTCACAGCAAAAACACTTTTTTTTTTTTTTTACCTATATGATTTTTGTTTCCCAGCAAATCCAACAGAAGTGCCTGGGAACAACAGCAAAAATTTTATATATGTTTAAATGAGCCCATGAAGGCCAGTGACATCCAATATCAGAAGGCCCTGTAAGTTCCAGTTGAGACTTGTAGGGGGCTGCAGTCTATACAGAAAGCACAGGGCACAAGGCAGAAAAAAACATGAACATGGTTCTTTGCAAAGCCCACACTTACACCCACTGGGGTCAATTTAAAGTGTTCAATCCACTGACCATGCAAGTCCACACAGGCTAGACATGGATATGTAAGGTAGTAGCTATAACCACTACACCATTGTGTTAGCCCATATAGGCACAATAATAAATCGTAATTGTAATGTAATTTAATTGTGACTCAAAAATTCAACGATGTACCAATTCCTTCTACTGTAACTAAAGTGCAGGGTAAAAAAAAAAAGAATGGAGGCTGAAAATAAGAAATGTTACTATTTCAGTATTTAGTTCTAAAAGCTAACAGCAAGAGTAGGACAACAGAGGTATATCTAAATTTAGGAATAAGTGTAAAATAATAGAAATAAAATAGTACAATAAGATAATATATAATCCTGTGAAACTACTGAAAAGCACATCTCCTGTTTATTTGAAATAATACAGGATGTTTTTAAATAACAATGAACAATATTATTTAGAGCACCTTCAAAAGCAAATACAAATCCAGGACCCTTCACTGTACAATTTAAGTACAAGTAGCGTAAATAGATTGCTGAACGTTGTGTCTGGGGCTTGATCTCAAGTCTATTAGCTGCTAGCTTACTGTATATGGCACCTGTATATATAATGTCTTTTTGTTGAAGAAATAATGCTACTTTGAAATTTATTTGTCATGGTACAAAGCATGCAAGTATATGCTTCCTCTATTTATAAGGAGTTTTGATTTTAGTTTTCATTTGTCCCATATTAAAAACATGTCGTAAATTAACGTTGTGAAAAATATATTAACTGTGCAGGTCTATAGTTGAGGGTGATCATGTACTTTTATTTCCAGGTTTGTGGCAATTAGTGATCTTTATGAACCTACAGACGATGGCAGTGAGAGTCAGGTATGTATTGATATAGATATGTAAGTATTCTTTTCTGTTTCTGTCTTTGGATGGACTATGTAGCGTTATATGGATTAGGGAGCACGTGACTGCAGTTTGATAGTTTTAGTGCAAAGAGCAAATGGAAACTTTGTTCAGTTAGAGGGGTAACTACTTTGAAAGTTCTTGAAATACTTCTCATCGTTATCTTTTCTTTCAAACAATATTATTTTGTCATAAAATTGCATATTTAATAGTTGTCAAGTTCACTGTTTTTTCTCTTCTATTGTGTTTTATGCATTTTACTTTTTAATTAAATTGTTCCTCTAATATTAACTATTTAAATAGTTTTATGTATAGTAACAATTATTGTGAAAGGTGATATATATAATAAATTGTTCATAATCATACGGATTTAAAAGGTACTATATAAAATAATAATTAGCTGAAATACATTTACTTTACAAAGAGTATTTTACTTTCTGGTGTAGATGTGTATGCATTGACTCAGTGATTAAATATATTTTAATTGAGTACCACAAGCCCCATGCAACTTGTGAACCTAAACGCTGTTGGTTTCTGAAAGAATACATCACTCAGTGTTGTACATATTTACTGGGTAAATTTGATAGTCCTCAAATGAAACCAATCAGTATGATGTGAAACATAAACATAACTAAAAACCATAGTATGACTTATTGTTTTAAAACAACCCCATCACAGTTCACAGTAATGACATACAGTATCAATGTGATATCAAAATACAGTAATTATGCCAATTCAGGATACATTTCACCAGCAATTGAGATAGGTGCCTCGTAAACTAAATTCTTCATTTTGAAGAGGAGCAACAATAATGAATTGCAGAAACGTATTTTATAAAGAGATTTGTAATAATGATCATTGTGAATGACATATCTAGTTTCTAACTTTGCTCTTTTAAAATGATGAAACTTTATCCCTCGCCTTAGCTCACTGTCATCATGTAACTTTTGTACTGTAACTTTTCTAATGTCTAAGAAATCCTGACATTGTTTCCATAGATTTTTTCATCTCGTTCCTATGATGCAACTACTCACTTTGAAACCACCTGCAATGATATCAAGGACATCTATAAAAGGATGACTGGCAGTGACTTCGACTTTGAGAACATGAAGCGCAAACAGAATGATGTCTTTGGGGAGGATGAGCAGTGAGAATTGGTGAAGGGGGGCGTAAGCCATTATGCGAGGCTCGCTGTGACATCACCGCTGCGGATTTTCATATACATATACACAGACATCTCACTAGCATTTCTCAGTCCCTTTCTTCCAAATCCTATTTTCTCTCATGCTTGGGCTGCCACTTTATCAGAAGATACAGTATAGTCAGGTGGCTCACCTATCTTTTTGAGATGATGCTCTTTTACATTACAACAGTAATTTAGCAACTCAAGTGAACAGTTGCCACCTGCCATACTGTCTGTGTTGGGAGTCTATAAGTATAGTGGATGCTCTGCCGTGCCTATAATGTCTGGTTGCAGTCCACTGCCAGCTGCTGGTTGTCGATTTTGAATGCCATACATCTTTCATTGGTCTATACTTTAGGACTTCTTAAATAGCAGCCATCTGTTTAACAGAGCACAATCCTTAAAGATGTCAGGTATCTAACATATACACATGAATAACAGGCCAACTTTACCTTTATTTGAAGAAATAGGAAACAAAACAGTTTATGTAATATACTGTGCTTTTTTAGCCTTTGTCACCTGCAGGCAATGTGGAGCATAAAACTGACCTCAAAGTCTAGTGGTTGAATGGTGAATCTTTCTTGGTTTATACTAATGGGTTGAATGGAAGTGATTTCCTAATACAGTGCTGTTCAGGCAAATACATTACAGCAGTTTGATTTGAAAAGCAGGGGTCTTAGCATGTTCAGGAAAGTCATAGTTCACAAGATGCTTGTCTTGCTTTTTTCAAAGCCAAACATAAAGCATATTTAAACATTATCATAAGCACACCGATGAATGGCACCTTGAGGCTGAACTAGACTAGTGCTAGGGAAATCTTGATTGGGTGGCAGCTTGTACTGTACCCTGTGTTTCATAGCATTCAGTGAGGCTTGTAGAAAATGGGGAAGGTGGAAAACCTTACTGCAGTAAGCTGCTTACCATAGGACCTACCTGCATCCATGCTCACTGTTAGAAAGTACAGCTAATTTAAACATTTTTCATAGCATATATTCCATTTTTAGTTATTCAAAATGAAAACAAACTAGTATGTTTTTTTTGTTATTCAGAGTATGATTTGTTTGCTATAATTAGACCACTATTAGACATCAGCAGAATAGCCACAACAAAAGAGCTGTTTGACCAGGAAACTATGCAAACAAAGTGGACTAGATGTTAAAGAGGACAGACTGGAAGTCAGGCATGGAAGTAGTGATTAAGTTGGAGTTGATGAACTGTTTGATATGAGCAGAAAGGTTAAGCTTTGAAAGATCTGGGTGACTGTAAAGCAGGTTGGATTCTCATTATAACTAATGATGAAGACGAAAGGGTAAGTAGACCTTGGGTCACAAAAATGAATTAAGCTGTTGCATTGAGATACATCAGAGAGATGCTACACACACTGGATACTTTTGGCAGGAGCTAAGACAGAAACAGTCTGGTCTTATCAGCAGAACTGATGGACTGTCAGAAAGTGCCCTAATGTTAAACTTGAGAGATGGGAACAGCAGAAGGCTACTACCGAATAGCTGGAACTGATCAGTTGGAAGGGGCAGTTCATTCATATGAGCAGTGCTGCTTGTTTTCCTGGTAGCTGGAGATAAACAGATGGACCAAATAGATAATTTATATATATATATATATATATATTAGATATATTGCTGTTTTCTCCTCAAAACATTTTTTGTAGTAAGCGCTGCCAGTCTAGCTCTACTATTTCCTTAGCAACTTGTGAATTTGATTATATTAGTTTAAGAATATTATGATTTGTTTAATTAAATCTTCAGACTTGGTCCTGCCCCCACAACATTTTATGACTGCAATGTTTTATTTCAACCAATGTTCTGTTTTCAACTGGGCTCCTACCTTATTTAGACATGTGCTTTTTTATTACTTTGTATTTATTCATTCATCTGGAAATTCCCAACAGGTTTATTTACCTAAAAAAATAAATATTTTTGTTTTATACACAGATATACATATGTTTTACTTATTTTATTTTCATAATATTTTGTTCTTTTTCATTTGGAATGTAATTTTTATTTAAATTGTTCTTTGCAAATGAGCACACATGTGAATATCATACTAAAGGTGTCACTCCTCTTTAGTATTCATTGCACTTTGTACCTTTTGTGTGCTTTATTCTTTGTCATTTGTAACTAATTAGACAGGTTTAGAAGTAAGTAAATTAAAATGAATCAAGTAGAAAGGTTAAAAAGAATACAATTAAAAGCTATACAAAAATACAAATCTTTTGAGGTTTATACTAAACTAAAGCACACATAGTTCTTATTATGAAACAAGTCCAGAAAAAACAGCTGATTCTGAAATTGGTTTAAACAAAAATCTGCAGCCACAGTGAGCTCCAGGACCAAGTTTGAGAACTCTTGCTCTAAATGACTGCTGTAATGTAAGAGTTTGTATTTATTGTTGCCATTATCATTCAGCCCAGGAATGTAGTCATGCAGGGGTGTGTTAATAATGCATTAATGATGTGCTTGGTGACTAGATGTCATTACTCACTAGCTGGTTTGTGAGGCCAAAGTTGGTTTGCTGTACTTGGCACAATAACAGTACATTGGGCCCAGATGCTCCAGTGCAACACAGAGTAGGAATGAGAAGAGCACCATTCATTTCAGCAGTTCTGTCCTCTACTGTAATCTTATTAAAATAAAATGAAGATATGAAATTATATAATTTTTTTTTAGAAAAATACTATATTAAAACTACATATCAAATTGTACTGAAAAAACAAGAATGTAGTACACTGTAAAGTATACAGCCCAACATAACACTAATGGTATATTTTCTGTACAATTAATATTCTTGCTGTCTTAAAAAAAAGTTTGCTAGGTTCTTAGGTAAACATAATTACAAAAGGAAGTTCATTTGTGGTGATAGGAGACATTCCTGCTTCAACAGTGCACCTCTCCTAGATACAGTAGGGTTTGCATCCTGTAAATCAACAACCTTCACTTTAGAGATTGAATTTCAGGGGTCTTATTTTGTCAGTTTGGCTAAATCATGTATCTGTACACTTAAAAAATGTAATATTAAAATTTAAATAATTATGTACATGCTCTAAAAGCTGTGTGAAGCCAACGTTATCATTAGCTGTTGACATGTGAGGATCCTTACTTAACAACTGGCAAGTGATATAATTTTTGTTACAGCATTGTTTAAAAAAGTGTTAATTGATTCCAAAAGTAATCATGCACGTCTTCTCCAATCTGTTACCAGTTTTATCCAGGAGATGACAAAATGTATACATTTTCTAATTTAACATTTAGTTGAAACATCTGACCTGATTCAAGAATATATAAGTTGCAATATATTGTATTTTAGTTTCTCGAAGAATTCCTTTTTCTTGTGAAAGCCTACCACCAAGATTTCAATAATTGCAGTAAGTAGGACTAATTTTGGCAACTTTTGCAGTACAGATGGTTCCAGTGCAATAATAAAGTCTCTGGTGGTACTGGTATTTGTTTATATAGGTTGTAATAAGTGGCATTGTATGAACAGAATTGGAACGAGATCATGCTATATTCTATGCAGGAGTAACACTGCTTTTGTATTCCACAGCCAGTGTGACAACCTCCTCTTTTTTTGTTTTGTGGTTAGGAGTGTTCTTTGAGGACAGTTCCAAATAAAACACACTCCCCTTTTGCTGTGTGAAAACTAGATAAAAGTGTTTACAAGTATAACACACATCCCTACCCCTTAACCAATGTTTGGGAAGGGTTTAGCCATGCACATAAGTGCGACAACCAGACCCCCCTTGAGTTGTGGCAAAGGCAGTCTGCTGTACACATAACTTATAATTACTTTGAGCTCACCAGTAAATATAACAAGTCCTCCTTCCTAGATCATTAATACCAGGGCTACCTGATATTGGTTAAACACAGCACCTGATGGTGACGGACTAAAGGCACATTGAGAATACACCCAGTAACATTCCGATCCCACCCCCCCCCCCAACACCCACCCACCCAAAACAACCGACCACAGTCATGGCTTACAGTTTTAACATTACATACATTCCAGTACATCTATATTTTTGCTAATTCTAGCCTGGTTCTTCATGTCACTTGAAAGCAACCCTGACCTTTGACTTGCTGCACCTTTTGGGATGCTTTCTTCTGTCTGTGTGAGCACACATGTCTTGTCTGTTCATGTTGCTGATTTTATTATGTTTTCTATTAAAATAAGTAAAAAAGAAAAAAAAAGACAAATGCATGGCTGCACCTTTCTGGAGAAAACCAAAATGGTTTTTAGTTAACTTTGTTTTGTCTACTAAATAAAAACCAATAAAGCTGCTAATCGGAAAGGAAGAAACTTCACACGTCATTTATTACACCTCTACTCTGCATGGCCCATCTTGACTCCCCTTTTCAAATGAAGTACTATAGGCTGCATATATGTGAGATCACAGAGATCATATATGTGACTTTCTTTGTACTGCCCCTTTATTTTGAAATACTTTGGAATTATTTATTCTGATCTAAGCTGAGGTAGTGCTAAGGACAGGGCTATAGAAAAAGTTCAAGATTACAGTGGGCAAAGCCTCATACGGCATTCTGTACCATTAATGTATTACAGTTTGGGATATCAGTTATCTGCATTTTTAACATTGCAGAAATCTAAATATTATACTCTGTTTTCCAGACATTAAATGCTAAAATTCATATCAAAACTGCAGAAAATAAAATCTTAGTTTGCAGTTAATTTTGTGTGTTTGGACCCAAAGAGTCAGGGCTATGTAAATCGCCAAAGTGTAATGTAGTCAATGGTTGTTCTAATTTCTAAAATGAAAAATAAAATAATACGGTACACACAATTACATCTTGAAAAGCCAGAAATGCCCCATCAAGTAGTTTAAAAGATACTAACATATAACATATTTTACTATTTTCTGTACTTATTACTTCTGCAGTGCTGCAGAAGGCCATTATTGCTGTGATGATTCTCTTGTTTAGTGGGGTTTCTGCTGCTCAGAAATTTGTGCAGCCATGCTTTGCCTTTCATTGCAGTTTTATTTTTTTTTCTTTGTTTCTTCTTATTTTTAAAGATGAAACTCTTACATACTGTCTTAACTTATTTGGACTTACAAGTAGCTTGCTTGTGGCCATCTTTTGAACACTAGTATGTGAAAAGTACCTAATGTCTTGTGGAAAATGAAATGATAATAATAAAAGATACACACAAGTTGTGGAAATGGTAATTATAACTGGAAACTGTGCTTTGTGCCATTTTTGTAACTGGAGGTTACATTTTATTAAATTTATACTGGTTGAATGCAATCTTTTATGAGTATATTACGAAATAGAAGTGCATACAATATGTACGTATGATGGAATTTCTTCATTTATTATTGCCAGTATTGGTTAAAAAAAACAACTAAATTCTCAGAGATATTTGCTTTCGCCATACATTTCATATTAATTTCTTAGATTTCTATGTTTCATGTGAAAAAATGTAAATTTAAGAGAAACTCAACTGTTTTGACATTTCCTTGTGTAAGCTTAAACAGATTGTTAGCAACTCTTAGAATTAAATGTTTTTGTTCCATTATGGGCTGCAATAACTGTAGAAATTCCATGGCTTCAAATGGACAAACGTTTATGGCATTTACCTATTTATGCTTTTCTATTTAAGTTTGCAAATAATCCAATATTGTCTGGTGTGACTGAAATAACATTTCATTATTTCAAAACATTAATAAAATAACGTGGAACTCTGACCCTATGCTTTCACATGAAAAGTTTAATTAAATTTAAAAAGATAAACTTGCCATGTTGCTGTTCACAAGGACCTTTGCATATCAGTTGTAACCTCATCTTGGGCACCAACAGTTAAGCACCAAGTGAAGAGAAGGCCATGCAGTTTTGTGACAGGACAAAATCTGCAAATGCAGTTTTAGCTTTCAAGATGGACAACTGGAGAATGCATTGGAGCAAGCAAAACTTGGTATACCTTGAGGGGAAACAAATTAAGAAGTGATCACTACACAGCAAAAGGTCTAGACATTGAAAAACAATAAAAAAAAGTAGCCAATAAACCTAGGAACAACCATGTATGAAAATCATAAAGCTGAATCATGAAAAATGAATGACTTAGTACATACTAGATGCCATGACTCCAAGCACAACAGATTTTAAAAAATGCTGAGAATATCAAAATGTGCAGCTGAGTCATCTGACAACTGGTGACACAGAGAGACAAAAGAAAAAACAACACTGTAAAAAATTATCATTGATATTTACATAGGCTTAGAAAAATGAAATAAAATGCAGGTCTTATGGTCAAGCCTGTAATGGCCTGGCTCACTCACCTGACCCTATGCAGCTAGTCAGAAGTGCCTGCCTAACACAAGTAGCTCTGAATGAGCACAAAGGTTGCCTAATGGCATTGCTGACATACAGAGTGTGTGTTGTATGCTGGCATCATCATTTTGTGTCAATTAAGGGGAGTTTTAACTGAATGCAGTGTTCACTCCTAAAATTTCATGTTAGGTTCCCACCAAGAGGCATAAAGTATGCTTTTACAGTAATTGGGAGTAGCTGAAGGAATTCCATTGTTATTTTGCAGAATATCCTGAAGCTGGCAGTGGAGGCAGATTTGGAGGCACTTGGCACAACCATAACTTAAGTAATTCATCAGCATCTTTATAGTGTAATATAAAAGAAAAGAAATTATAAACAATAGGTGAAAACAATTAGTACATAAATCAGTAACATTATGCTCAATCATGTGAGTGTTTGCATTAGGAAGGGGCAAGGGCAAACTGCTTATTCTGCTAAGAGAAGAACATATAGTTAAATGCAGTGACATGACTGTTCTAAAGTAAATTGAGAGAGCAAAATAACTGTTAGGCATTAAGAAACAGTCAAATAGGGAATCTGAGGAGGAAAAAAACTAAAAGCCAGGGAAATGGGTGAAGGCATGGAATTGTTTGAAAGTTACTTCCCTGCACACTGAGTAACACAACAAGCTTTAAAATGATATGTATAGCACCAAAGTAGATTTTCAAGCTGTTTAACAGTATTAATGATAGTTGATATAGGCACTTACAGGAGGTCACCAAGTGTTAAACAGTTATTTTAGTTACTTTATTTATATGCATGTTCTTGACTTAAAGAGAATTAATATAGTTTCAAGCAAGCCAATTTAAAAATAAGGCGAATGTAGTCAGTCTTATATGATATTGGGCCTTTAAGAAGCTTATTTCTAAGAGGCTTATATCTGCAAGAAATGCCAACTAATCAAACTCCTTGAGTACAGAGGTGGTGAAATACTGGATAAATTAGCTAGGATGCATAACAGAAAATTGGAGTAAATCACCCAAATATTCTTTAGGGATATAGTGTGGATCTCTAGATTGCCATAGATAGAGACTCCAGTTAAGATGAGTTGAAACAGACAGGTCATGGTTGGATGTATATTTGCATATGGTAAGAGGTATATTCTGCTACAGAGCATCAATCCCAAAGTTAGTTGTTTCCAACCACTATCAGGAGAGCAGAGCTAGATGCCAACGCTTAAACCGTAGGTACTTGTAAGACTGTGGAGCACCAGCACGTCACCTCTAAATTAGCTAAAAGCAAGAAGTAAGAATGGATACTACCGTAAGGGACTCGGATTATAATAGAGATTGACACATGGATTTGCTGTAGTGACAATGCAGAGAAGGTGAGGACTGACACGGAAAGAGATCAGATGTTGTCATGAGAAAGCATCCTGCTTACAGTGTTCACAGATGGTCTTTGCGTGGCTGAATAAAAGGGCTCTCCTTTTAGCTCATACTTCAAGAAAAACATCAGCTCACCACAGTGCAAGTCTGCAAACTGAGACATGATATGAGTCCACAGCAATTCAGCCAGGGAATTTTAGTATGATGTACTGTCTTCCAGGTGCAGAAGTTGGAGACCTCCCTGAGTGTGTGTATTAGGTCATTTGCAGAGCCGTTTTGAGTCCAATTGTCACCGATCACATTAAAAGAAATGACAGAGGTGAAGTGAGGCTACCATCTTTGAAAGGCAAATTTAAATAGCTATGTACTGAGCTAAGGACAAGAACTGACAGGTCTTAAGTTCTGCCTGTGCCTCTTGCCGATCCAGGTATTTCTGAGAAAGTCAGAAGTTTTTTGTATACATCAAATCTCATTGTAGAATAGAGGTTGGACTACATTTGAACAGGACAGGTATTAGAATTTGTTTCTTCAAACAGAGAGTAGCATAGCTATGTGGAATAAACTGCCAAACGGTGTCACTTGTAATTTGGGAAAATCACAAAATTTTACCAGGTGGCATTTTGCAAGATGCAGGTGAATAAGGATTGACAAATTATTTTGGGCTAAATAGCCTGTGCTTGTCAAAACCATTCTTGTGTTCTTAAGTGACAAAAATGCAAAAGCAATTCGGCTCTTAATGGTCACAGATCATAGCAATGCAGAAAAAAGGCACAAATATAAATGTACTAAGTTACAAAATTTGCTAAAGCAGAATCAAAATAGCAGCAAAATAATAAGAAAGACTGCAGTGGGTTGGCACCCTGCCCGGGATTGGTTCCTGCCTTGTGCCCTGTGTTGGATGGGATTGGCTCCAGCAGACCCCCGTGACCCTGTCTTCGGATTCAGTGGGTTGGATAATGGATGGATGGATAATAAGAAAGACGTTTAAAAGTCAAAAACAACAGCATTTGTTTCCAAAATTAATCAGAAGAGCAGACAATGCTGCCTGTACCCCCGTGTCTCATTTCATGTGGTAAATGACAGCTAAAACATCACATGCCACACCATCTAGCCATGTTTATTGCATTATGTTAGCACACTAAATGTGTGATATAATGATGTCAAGTCCACCTTGGATTTGGTTAACGACGGCAAAAAAATAAAATGCATGAAAGTAATTCAGACTAATGTGCAAAAACACTATGAATCATTGGACACGTCTGATCCCAAGAGTTGACTTAATTTAAGAGCCAGTTAAGACTTTAGTACTCTAAGGCACTGGTTGAATAAATGTTGATGCTGTGTAATAATAGCATGTGGGCATGAGTGCATGACTGTACTGCACCATAAGAACACGGGAGAAATTTTCACAAGAACAGGCTATTCATTCCAGCATAAAATCTTTTTGAAGTCCCTCACAGTGACCCTATTTAAAAATATTTTTGGCATGTATCTGTGGTTCTCTGTATGAAGAAATGCTTTCTTAGGTTAGTGTTAATTTTACAGTTTGACAGTCTTCCAGTAGTGGTAAATGATCCACCTAATCCGAACTATCCTAAGCTAAAACAAAAAAAAAACCCTTCAGTCACTTTCTATTGCTTCTACACCAAAGTCCTGGAGCACTGAAACTGTGCTTTTTATTTTCAGGTAAGATTTCACAAGCACATTATACACCTTACCAAAAAATCTCCTTTGATTTGCAGAGTTTTACTTTGTGTACTGCTTGCACAAGGCGATAGCAGTTTTGAGAGTGAATGGAATCAGAAGATGGCACAGGAGTCGCAACTATAATTAAGTAAACAAAGCTCATGTAGACAAAATCATAGTCAAAGGGCAGAGTGGTAAGTCGTAAGTCAAAAAGGGTACACATGACCAGCATCAAGAAACAAGATACAAAGTGTAATCAGAGCGCAGAAAAAAATGTCATAGTAAACAATAAGAAATGAGGAAAACATTTTCTTTTGTGATTCCAATCTTGGACAACCAGGGATATGTGGTGGCAGCTTTTACAACAGTGATGTCATGACGAACAACCTCTGGGATCCACATCCCAGCAACAGGGTGCCACAAACTAGTAACCAGTCCCCAACATGGCAGAGTCTACAAGGAAAATAAAACGACACCATAAGAGAGCTTCCATCTTTTTAATTATATTAAAAACCTAAGGAAACAAACAAAAAAAACAAATATATCCACTGGATTAACTCTCCTTAGGAACCCCTAAAATCACACACGATCATTTTTAGTGGCCAAGAAATAGTTGGAAAAGCCAGATTATGAAAATAAATAACCAATCACTTTGTACATCCTTTGGATGTGTGAATAGTTCAGTGGGGCTGACAAGTCAAGGCCTTTCTTGTACGATGGACTTTCAATCTTTGAGCCCTCCATTTTGTAACTGTGTCTAATACTGTTGACTTCCCATATGTTAAACTTTTATTTATTTTTCCTCCATATTAAACTTCCTACTACTTAGAGATGTCTTAATTCTGATTAGGCCCATGAATTGCTGACCCTGCAAACTGAACCAGACTGTTAGTTACTGTAAAGTGAAAAAGTACACTCCATGAAATGCTTTTTTTTCTTTTAACATATGTGGACATACTATTTCCTTTTCATTTAAACAGTTAAAGGTGGTGTGATTGAAAAAAACAACAAATAAATAAAAATTGTATTGTCCAATGATTTAAGAAAAATAAACAGATATGCCATTTCCAACTGTGGAAAAAGTTAAGTACACCCCAGGCCCTAATAGCTGGTATTGCAACCTCTAGTGGGCATTTCCTGTAACTGTTTACCAGTCTCTGACATCAACTAAGAGATGTTTTCCTCACTCCTCCATGCAGGGCTGTGTGATGTCTGAAGGGTGTCTTGTGTGCAAAGACTGTTTCAAATCCCCCACCAGAATCTCGACTGAATTCAGATCCAAGCTTTCACTTGGCCATTCCAGAACCCTCTAATTTTACTTGTCAGCCACTCCTTGGTGGATTTTCTAATATGTTTCAGGCCACTGTCATGTTGCAAAGTCCACTTTCAATTGACCCTCAATCTTCTGACAGATGGTCTCACATTATCCTCAAGCACCCTGTGGTACACTGAAGAATTCATAGTAGATTCCACAATGCTGAGCCAAACAGGTCCGATGTAGCAAATCAGCTTCAAACGAAAACATTTCCACCACTATGCTGTACAGTTGGTATCAGGTGGTAAAATGCTCTCTTTGATTTTTACCAAACATTTCATCTGGTACTATGACCAAATAATCTTTGTTCCAGAAGTCCTTATCTTTGCCTAGGTGTTCATGGGTAAACATTAATCTTGCCCTACCTTGTGCATCCTATTTCTGATGGTAGATTACTGCACTATGGCATCAGTAGTGACAAGAGCTACCTGTAGGATGAAATTCTGGAGTTCTTAGTCTTCTTTTAGCATCTTGTTTGCAGTCAGGCTAAACTTGCTGCAGTCTGGCCTGGACAAATTGAGAGTCATTTGAAATCTTCTCCACTTGTAGATGATGTTCCTTACAGTGGAATGGTTGCTTTCCAGTAGTTTGGAGGTCTTTTTAAATCCCTTTCCTGACTCATACACATCTGCAGTACAACCTTCTTTCTGATAGCTCTTTTGATGTAGGCATGATGATAACACACACTTCAACAACTAAAACAAACCAAATGGTAGAGGTTTAAACCGGAGAAGTTTCTCCTGTCTAATTATGTATTAATCATCTGCACCTGATCTGATGCACTTGATTGTAATTTTAAGTAGTTAGTGTGAAATGTAGTACTCACTTTTTGTACAGTTGAAATGATAATTTGTTTTTTAAATTATACAATGGTATACAAATTGTAAACATGGCATGATATTTATTATATCACCTTTTATTGTTTAAATGAATATCAAAGTAAAACAGCAACAACCCCTGCGCTGATCCTTGCCTTAGCCTACTTTTAATATCACCTAATTTGGAAAAAGTCTATTATGCCACAGTACATCGTTTTCTTTATTCATGTCGATTTAACAACTATCTGCACCCTGCACATTTAGATCACATTTCTTTTACTTGTATAACTGGCACCTCATGTGGTACCGTAAGAAAAGGTTTCCAAAATTCAAGATAAAATATATAAAATGTACAGCTTTGATTGTTTCTTAGAAAATCCTAGCATATTAGAATAACATGATCTCCCTTCACTAATCTGTTGCTGATTGTTCACTAATAAACCTAAATTTGAAATATGCTGCTAAATCTTCAGGAACTGTTTGTTTAATTTTTCTGTAACACACTGTAACTTGACTGACCAGAAGGGTATTTGTCAGATGAGTTCTTATAATTGTATTTATGTAACTTTCATTATTTTGTTCTCAATAAATACAATAACCACATAATGATGGATGATAGTTTAGGACATTAAAATGTATATATTTCCTATTAACTAAACACTAGAAGATTACCTTTTTAAATTGTCTTTTCTGGATGGTATATTATACATGGCTTCTATGCACTTTCCCAGCAATACAAAACTATTTTTTATTTTAGATGATGCATCTAAACCAGAGGTTCCCAAACTTTTTGAAGCCAAGGCCTCCCAAAATGTTGTACCATCTAGGGATTCCATTCCCGGACGGGTTTATCCATTCCCGGGAATTTGGGAATCCCATGTCATTCCCGGGAATCCCTGGGATGACACAGTGCACGGGCATCTCACATGTGAACGGTTTTAGAACGACTGGGACTTATTTTTAATAAAACTACTCCAATATGGTGACACAAATAAAAGACTAACGTAGAGCGTAGAAAGCACAACGTGTCCAGCGTGTGGTTGTCCATGCGAGAGCACACCTTCATGCAGAGTACGCCAGCCGCTGAGAAAGCACGCTCTGCCTCCACTGAAGTAGGCGGCAGTCATCAGATACTGATATACTTGTTCTAAACAACACCCGCGCTTGCTGTTGCTCCGAAACCCCGCCATTTCAGCTTTTACTGATGCATCCAGCTTCTTGTCATCATTCTGAGATGGCAAGTTTCTTGACACAGATAATGCGGATGCAACAGACTGACGCATTGCAATTTCAAGTTGCTGTTCAAAGCTGTTGCCTGATGAAGTGCAAGCTGCAGCAATGGTGCCACCTTAATTGTTTTCAACTATAACTCGTTATTTCTTGATCGATTTTTACACTTTTACACGCTATATATGCAAGCTTGGCCATTCCCATTTTCCCGGGAATTACAGCAGTTTCATTCCTGGGAATGAAAAATGTCCGGGAATGAATACCCTAGTACCATCTGCTCAAGGCCCTCCACTAATCTAATGCCAAGGCTGTGAAGCAGAACATGATTTTGAATTCACACAACTTGATTTTCTATAATCAAAGCAAATAATTAACTATATCATGTGGTACCTCTTGGACAGAGGTTCTCAATTTTTTTCTTGCCATACCACCTCCAGGAATTGAAATGTTCTGAAGTTGCACCATTTACTACAAATTAAATTTCTTTATTTACCAACACTCTGCATATATTGCATTTAACATTGGGGTCACACTTGGATAATATTTTTGTGTTTTTTTAATTCTTCTTATGTACACTATTTTTTTTTAACAAATTATTTTTAAAAACAAAACTTGTTCGGTTTCATAATGAATGAAAATCAGTGTGCTATAAATTTCCATAATCTAAATTTACAAAAAAATAATTCAGACACAAAGTAGAAAAATAACTTAAGTTACATATTATTTCAAGTCAGAGAAAGGGGAAAATAACTCAATGTAAATAAAAAAAAATTTAATTGTGAAGACTGGTCCTGCTTCAAGGCACAAAGTGTCTTTATGTTTATAGGGTCATTAGTGCCATTACCAGCTTCTAGTTTTAATAACTTAAAGTACAGTTGTGCTTCAATGTTTAGCTTGTTTCTGTTTCTATTTTTAAGGAGATATGAAGGTAACTGAACATTGGCAACTCTGTCCAAAACAAAAAGCTTTTCTTAATATTTGTAAAACTGAAACGAAATGTTTATTATTAATAACTGTTAACATTTGTCTTTGTTCCTCATTGTCTATTCTTCTGTATTGGTCTGACAATTTCTAAAATTGTTCAAAAAATGATGGTACACCACAAAAGTTTACCAAAACTGAAAATATTGTAATGTCAGCAGACCAGACTCGAGAGAGAGACAGAGAGAGATGCTGTGCAGCCTGCTCGTGTCAGGGTGAGAAAGAGACCACCTACCTGAGATGTCCTCTTGTGCAAAAATCCATCAGTCTTATCAAGTTGTTCCTGGTAACTCTAATTCCTGGTCTGGATCAGCTCAAAGAGGTGGAGAGGGAGTTAAAGCTGTCACCACGAACTTCATCTGAGCAGTGCAAGACTTTGATTTGGTCTAGGTGGTAAACACATCAGAGGAGAGTGAGGCTAGTTGGGAAAGACAAGAGTGGAGTCTCGCAGCATGAACACCATGAGATGGAGCATTGAAACTCAGGTTCAGCAGCTGCATAACCAACAGTCCTTTTAAGACCAACCTTTTATTCCTCCAATTTTATTTTCCTTATGTATCCCACTGGTTCAGAACCGCTGTTCTAATATATAGCTACAATAATATAGGACTAATTTTATGTAACAATTGAAGAACATTTTGAGTTACTTGTAAATTACCTGAGACAACTTAAAACTACAGTTGATTTCTTTTTTAAGAACATCGACCTTACCAAGACTGCCACGACCCCCCATGTGCATTCTGTGGCCCAAAGGCTTGAAAACTATTGGTCTAAACCACATCCTTTTTTCAGATTTTGTTTTTCATTTATATCCCTTTCCTAATTGCAGTCTATGGAAGGAAATAGTCATAAACATTGATTAAAATTTATATTTCATCAATTAGCTGATTTAATAAAAACAGATTAATATTTTGTTCAGTTCTTCTCAAAGGTGTAATAAAACAGAGTACTAGATATACTCCTCATAGATTCTACCGATCAACATGCCTTCTTACAAAGAACTGGGGGTAAACAATTTGATCAGGGAGTAAGCTTGTTGTCAACATTAATTTGTGATCAGCAAACTGAGGCTAAAGAAAATTAAACTAAATAATTATTTACTATAATATTAGGGTGCCAAATCTTGTCACTTCATCATAACAGAAATAAGCCTTGGAATACTCATTAGTCCACCTCAGTGGAAATTTATACTCACAGCTACGTTTAGAGATATCATTTAAAACATTTTTGTAAAATTAACTATGGAATGACAGCATCCTTAATTTGGAATAACTAAATCTTTGGTTAAAAAGTACTTTAGATGTCCAAGATTGTAGGAGGTTTAGAAATTCTATATCTGTTAATGACAAGTATGTTTGACATTTTTCAAGTAAGGGAGGCACAGGTTTTGAAGTAAGGTTGTTATACTCACTAACTGTGGCAAAAATGGAGTGACAACGTGTTCTATGTTGATCACATGCAAGTAAGCAATTCATTGTACTCTGCACATATGACAATCATGACTCAGTGACCCTATAAGCCTATATTATTCCGTTTGACTTTAAATACTTTATTGATTAAACTATACAACCCCAGGCAAACTTTGGTTACAAATGTTGAGTCTGAAATTGTCAGTGCTTTCAAATGATAGGAACAATTTAATCTACAGTATGTCTGGGGTTCTATCAATCTGCTATAATTTTTCTTGTAAAAACATTTAGAAAATATGTAGAATGACCAAAATAAAAACAAAAGGAAAATTACTAACACAAGCTCAATGTTCTGGCCTTGGGGGTCACACTCAGAGTGAGGGCTCATGTCATTATTGCATCAGACAATGCCACTTTCACATTTAATATGTGAGGCCTGCTCTTCTCTCTCTGCACACCTCAGCTCTTCTGATTTATTCTAATATTGACATTTATTGTTTACCTAGCTGAGATACACGGTATTTCCCAGGTGAGAAAGTGGAAAAATAAAAAGTGACAACTGCCATGCAGGCAACCTGGCAACTTGCTTATTTTAGGAAACTCCACGTAAGTTAAAATGTTCAGTGATAAAATAAATGGTTCTCTAAATCTCAGGGTGGTATTTAAGATAAAAAAAACTGTCATAATGCTCGCGGTATACTGCATCACAAAGTTAGCATGCTTATGGTGGCACACGCACAGCATCACCTAGCTCAACAGTGGAAAAACAAAAAGGCTGCCAGAATATTGCTTTTGCCACCATTTTCCTGCTATTGAAGTAATTTTGTTAAAAATTTTCATGCCAGTAATGAAATCTTCACATCTTTGGATTGTGGGAGAAAATCAGAGTAATTGGAGAGAACCTTCACTGAAACAGATATAGACCTCAAACTTACCATTACCAGAAAGGGATTCAAACCTCCCCTCCTTTAACCGTCACCTTATCGTGGTGGAGGGGTTTGCGTGTCCCAATGATCCTAGGAGCTCTGTTGTCCGGGGCTTTATGCCCCTGGTAGGGCCACCCAAGGCAAACTGGTCCTAGGTGAGGGATGAGACAAAGAGCGGTTAAACAAACCTCCTATGAAGAAAAACCATTTTGGACGGCGTTTTCCCTTGCCCGGACGCGGGTCACCGGGGCCCCACTCTGGAGCCAGGCCTGGAGGTGGGGCTCGATGGCGAGCGCCTGGTGGCCGGGCCTGCACCCATGGGGCTCGGCCGGGCACAGCCCGAAGAGGCAACGTGGGTCCCCCTTCCCATGGGCTCACCACCTATGGGAGGGGCCAAGGAGGTCGGGTGCAGTGTGAGTTGGGTGGTGGCCGAAGGCGGGGACCTTGGCGGTCCGATCCTCGGCTACAGAAACTGGCTCTTGGGACGTGGAATGTCACCTCTCTGAAGGGGAAGGAGCCTGAGCTAGTGCGCGAAGTTGAGAGGTTCCGGCTAGATATAGTCGGGCTCACCTCGACGCACAGCTTGGACTCTGGAACCAATCTCCTTGAGAGGGGCTGGACTCTCTACCACTCTGGAGTTGCCCCCGGTGAGAGGCGCCGAGCAGGTGTGGGTATACTTATTGCCCCCCAACTTGGAGCCTGTACATTGGGGTTTACCCCGGTGGACGAGAGGGTAGCCTCCCTTCGCCTTCGGGTGGGGGGACGGGTCCTAACTGTTGTTTGTGCGTATGCACCGAACAGCAGTTCGGAGTACCCACCCTTTTTGGAGTCCCTGGAGGGGGTGCTAGAGGGCATACCTTCTGGGGACTCCCTCGTTCTGCTGGGAGACTTCAATGCTCACGTGGGCAATGACAGTGAGACCTGGAAGGGCGTGATTGGGAGGAATGGCCCCCCTGATCTGAGCCCGAGCGGTGTTTTGTTATTGGACTTCTGTGCTCGTCACAGATTGTCCATAACGAACACCATGTTCAAGCATAGGGGTGTTCATATGTGCACTTGGCACCAGGACACCCTAGGCCTCAGTTCGATGATCGACTTTGTGGTCGTGTCGTCGGACTTGCGGCCACATGTCTTGGACACTCGGGTGAAGAGAGGGGCGGAGCTGTCAACTGATCACCACCTGGTGGTGAGTTGGCTTCGATGGTGGGGGAGGATGCCGGTCAGGCGTGGTAGGCCCAAACGTGTTGTGAGGGTCTGCTGGGAACGTCTGGCAGAGCCCCCTGTCAGAAGTAGCTTCAACTCCCACCTCCGGCAGAACTTCGACCACATCCCGAGGGAGGTGGGGGACATTGAGTCCGAATGGGCCATGTTCCGTGCCTCTATTGTTGAGGCAGCTGACCGGAGCTGTGGCCGTAAGGTGGTCGGTGCCTGTCGTGGCGGCAATCCCCGAACCCGCTGGTGGACACCGGCGGTGAAGGATGCCGTCAAGCTGAAGAAGGAGTCCTACAGGACCCTTTTGTCCTGTGGGACCCCGGAGGCAGCTGATAGGTACCGGCAGGCCAAGCGGAATGCGGCTTTGGTGGTTGCTGAGGCAAAAACTCGGGCGTGGGAGGAGTTTGGGGAGGCCATGGAGAATGACTTTCGGACGGCTTCGAGGAGATTCTGGTCCACCATCCGGCGTCTCAGGAAGGGGAAGCAGTGCAGTGTCAACACTGTATATGGTGGGGATGGTGCGCTGCTGACCTCGACTTGGGACGCTGTGGGTCGGTGGGGGGAATACTTCGAAGACCTCCTCAATCCCATTAACATGCCTTCCAATGAGGAAGCAGAGCTTGGGGACTCAGAGGTGGGCTCCCCCATCTCTGGGACTGAGGTCACCGAGGTGGTCAAAAAACTCCTTGGTGGCAGGGCCCCGGGGGTGGATGAGATACGCCCGGAGTTCCTCAAGGCTCTGGATGTTGTAGGACTGTCTTGGCTGACACGCCTCTGCAACATTGCATGGACATCAGGGACAGTGCCTCTGGATTGGCAGACCGGGGTGGTGGTCCCCCTCTTTAAGAAGGGGGATCGGAGGGTGTGTTCCAACTACAGAGGGATCACACTCCTCAGCCTCCCTGGAAAAGTCTATTCAGGGGTCCTGGAGAGGAGGGTCCGTCGGATAGTCGAGCCTCGGATTCAGGAGGAACAGTGTGGTTTTCGTCCTGGTCGCGGAACAGTGGACCAGCTCTATACCCTTAGCAGGGTCCTGGAGGGTGCATGGGAGTTTGCCCAACCAGTCTACATGTGTTTTGTGGACTTAGAAAAGGCATTCGACCGTGTCCCTCGGGGAATCCTGTGGGGGTACTCCGAGAGTATGGGGTACCGGCCCCCCTGATAAGGGCTGTTCGGTCCCTGTACGATCGGTGCCAGAGCTTGGTCCGCATTGCCGGCAGTAAGTTGAACCCGTTTCCAGTGAGAGTTGGACTCCGCCAGGGCTGCCCTTTGTCACCGATTCTGTTCATAACTTTTATGGACAGAATTTCTAGGCGCAGCCAGGGTGTTGAGGGGGTCCGGTTTGGTGGGCTCAGGATTGGGTCACTGCTTTTTGCAGATGATGTTGTCCTGTTTGCTTCATCAGGCCGTGATCTTCAGCTCTCTCTGGATCAGTTCGCATCCGAGTGTGAAGCGGCTGGGATGAGAATCAGCACCTCCAAATCCGAGACCATGGTCCTCAACCGGAAAAGGGTGGCGTGCCCTCTCAGGGTTGGTAGCGAGATCCTGCCCCAAGTGGAGGAGTTCAAGTATCTCGGGGTCTTGTTCACGAGTGAGGGAAGAATGGAGCGTGAGATCGACAGGCGGATCGGTGCGGCATCCGCAGTAATGCGGGCGTTGCATCGGTCTGTCGTGGTGAAAAAGGAGCTGAGCCGCAAGGCGAAGCTCTCAATTTACCAGTCGATCTATGTTCCTACCCTCACCTATGGTCATGAGCTATGGGTAGTGACCGAAAGAACGAGATCGCGAATACAAGCGGCTGAAATGAGTTTCCTCCGCAGGGTGTCTGGGCTTTCCCTTAAAGATAGGGTGAGAAGCTCAGTCATCCGGGAGGGGCTCAGAGTAGAGCCGCTGCTCCTCCGCATCGAGAGGAGTCAGATGAGGTGGCTCGGGGATCTGATCAGGATGCCTCCTGGACGCCTCCCTGGTGAGGTGTTCCGGGCACGTCCAACCGGGAGGAGGCCCCGGGGAAGACCCAGGACACGCTGGAGGGACTATGTCTCTCGACTGGCCTGGGAACGCCTTGGGATTCTCCCGGAAGAGCTAGAAGAAGTGGCCGGGGAGAGGGAAGTCTGGGCATCTCTGCTCAAGCTGCTGCCCCCGCGACCCGACCTCGGATAAGCGGGAGACAATGGATGGATGGATGGATTCAAACCTAGTTTCCTTTAATATGAGGTAATGGCACTATCTATTGTGTCACCTGATTTGGTTAATTTTAGTACCATAACAGAAAATGTTTCATTTATATATTTTTACAGTTATTCATAAATTTCTAAGGGAAACATTATTGTGCTAGCGTTGAAGCCAGATGATAAAGGTTGCCTTCATGTTCAAAGTTTTTTTATACTATTGATGAGAACATTCAGTACACAATCTTCATCTGTCTTGTAAAAAAGTGCTTCCACAAAAAGCTATTAATATCACTTAAAACAGTTTAGGAAACTTAAAAGAGGAGCCAGAATGTAACAAACTTTTTAACGGTACTTATCTACAGTACCCAGATGGTCTTTTTCCTGTTTGTTGACTTGCATAATGAAAACTACCCAGCCTCAATGAAGCCTTTTTGTTTTGTTGGCCACAAATGACATATTTTGGAGATGGGCATTCTTTACAGTATACTGTATCTTGCATGATTTGGAGTTTTTTATCTGCATAAAATATAAATTCTCTCACCAATTTTGATCTTTTCTTCCATACCTCCTACTACTGTACAAGGGGTGATAAAAAATATTTTAAGCCTGATTTTTTTTAAAACTCATTAAAATGAAACAGGTTTATCTTTCAATACAATCCCCATGAACACTAATAAACTAGAATAATGTTCAGAAAGCTTTTCTGTACTACCCAAAATTTATTATCTTGCTTGTGCCACCATGCATTCACTTTGGCATATAGCATTCTATGAAAGTAGCCCTTCATACTGAGAAAGAGTTGGCACTTACCATGTATCTGGAGAGCAGGGTAGATATGACATCGTTTCAAATCCTGTTTTGAAGAGTAGCCCATGCAATGCGAGTGGGGGCATTGTCATGAAGCAGAATGGAGATGGTCAACAAAATTCCCTGCCACTTTTCCTTGACTGACTGATGCAAATAATTATGAGAATTTTAACTAGGTATGTGGGCCTTTTGAAGCAGGTAATCACTATGGACTGTGTTTTAAATATACAGAATTATGGATATGATTTTAGCAGCAGTGCCTTTCTTTTGATGGTGGGAGAAAGACTATGCTTCCATTGTTTCGATAGTTACCATACCATACCATTTTTATTTGTTAAGCACTTAAAAACACAGCATTACAACTGACTGAAGCGCTGTACAGTTAAAACAAGCAAGACTAAAAGCAAAATATTCAAAACAAACATTAAGAGAGAATTAAAACAGACACTAAAAAAACAGGTCAGGGGACCCAATAAAACAGAGAAATAGCAAAAAGCAAGTGGGAATAAGACAGGTTAAGAATTAAAAGCCAATGTGAAGAAGTGCGTTTTTAGGTGTGATTTGAATGTGGCGACTGTAGTGGCTTGCCTAACCACTAAAGGTAAGGAGTTCCAGAGCTTGGGTGCACAGACAGAAAAAGCCCTTTCACCACGAGCTTTAAAATGTGCCTTGGGAACGGTTAGGAGCAGCTGATCTGCGGATCTAAGAACACGAGGGGGATTGTGACGATGGAGCAAGACACTCAAGTAGGCAGGGGCTAGACCATTTAGTGCCTTATAGGTTAAGAGGAGTATCTTAAAATCAATTCTGAAGCTAACCGGCAGCCAGTGTAGGGTTTTTAAAATCGGTGTAATGTGTTGGCTTCTGCTGCTTCCAGTTAAAAGCCTTGCAGCCGCATTTTGAACCAATTGGAGTCTCGAAAGAGTGGCTTTACTAATACCATATAGGCAGGAATTAGAATAGTCGTCTGTTAGTTGTCTGAACTCTAGGTCATAATAATGAACTGAAATGTCATCCTTTGTTTATGAAACGCTCCTCAAATTTCTAACTGTCCATGTCTCTTGGAAAACTGGTTGTGGTGATGTTTCACTTCAGGAGTCAAAATTGTGGGCACCCAAAAGTCAGAGGTCTTGCTCGGGTTTAATTGTTTATGAAGAATCAATTCAACTGACCCAGAACTAGGATCTATAGCTTCTGCCATATGATCCATTGCCACTCTTTAGTTAACTCTAAAATTTTCTTCGTCATCTATGTAAAAAGCCAGGAAGATTCTGGGTTAACTTCTAGGGATGCCCTGCCATAATAGAATTTTGCAGCTCCTCACTTGACTATGGAATATGAAAGGGACTAGACCTGGTACCCAATGATTAGGAGAGAATCAATCTCTCAAGCTGTATTGTTCTCTAGTGTTAGACATCGAACTGATAGCATAGTACCTGATACTGTAATTTTCATCATCCACAATTAATGGTTCTAAAGTAAGAAACATTCACTGCAAACCACAATAGTAGAAAGTTATGATTGCCATGTTTTGGTGCAAAGGAGCCAAGTAAAATTGTAAAATATTTCAGATTCAGTCTCAAAACCTTTAGATGACCCATTGTATGTATATGGATTCTGTTAATATACAGCATGTCACTAAAACTTTTACTGTTAGTGCTATTTTGTCCACTTCTGTTATATAGTTGGGATTCAATATACAGTACAGTAAAACTAACCATCCTATATTCAGTATTTTGTTTAGGTTCTGGTTTTATCCCATGTCTGTCATGTTTACTGCTGCCTGTAAATTCTGCTTGATATGAGCAAGATGAAGCTTTGTTAGCAAGTGTATGACAGTCCCATCTGGTTTCTCTCTCTTTCATCTGTGCTATTCAGTCTTATATTTATAGTATTTTGTGCGTGTGACAGACCATTTAAAATAAGGTGTACCTACTAATATTTCTTGCCTAAATACCATCACACCTTTGCTGTCATGGGTGGAGTACTTGCATGTAGGTAAAATTAGCTGCCACACCTTAGAATACCCATTGTATTAAAATTAATTACATAACATTTACTTAAACTAATCCAAGATGTTGTGTAAACTGTGACTATAAAAAATGGTTGTGACACATTTCTAATATTACATTACTTACGTTCATTTAGATGCTGCTGATGTGTACAATAAAATGTGTAAAAATAATTTTAGTGTTTTAGTAAGTACAAAGATCACTTGTTTTTGTTAGATTAATAGGCCAACATTTGTAATGAAGTTAGTTTGAACTTTTTGCCCTTGTATAAAAGAGAAAAAAGAGAAGATTTAAAAAGAAAATTGCAGAGATGATGTTTTGGTGATTTTACTCTAAAGACTTTTACAAATACAGCAAATTAAACCAGAAGTTAAATTAATGATGTCCTTCTTTTGTAAGACAACATATCAGTTTGCAAACAATGACTCTTTTCCAAACGTACCTTGTATGGTGTTATCCCACCCTCCATACAGCTTGGTTAAGACACTCACTGATTTCCATTTGGCTTAGTAAATGAAAGATGCTATTCATTCAGACAGTTCTTTACAACAGATACGTTTCTAAAGAAGGAGGAGGATGCCATTGGAAAGAGAAACAACAAAGAAAAAAATTAAAAAAGTGATCTCTTAACACGTTGGATGGTCTTTAGAGTTGCACTGTCAAGCCATGTTGGGGAAAGATCCTAGATCAACCATAGGCAAATAGGCAAACAGCGGTCTTACATACAATAACAAATGTTTCCTTGCTTCCATTTCAGATGCCAAATGAATTTTGAAATCTTTTAAAATCTTATTTTTTGCCAAATTGTGAAATCCTGGAGCACCATAGTGCCTGCATGTTTATCTTTCAGCTATTTTCTCACTGTATCCAATTACTACTGAGAATGGAGCTCTTTTAATCTACCTTCATTTATCAGATTAAGAACCTTCTTTTCTCTCTCTTTTTAAACAAAAGCAATAATGCAAGGTAACAGATAACCATCTAAATCAGGGGTGACAAACTCAGTTCTTAGAGGGGCATCAATTTCATTCCAACTGAGTTCTTAATTAGAAACCCACTTTTCCTGTTAATTATACATTGTACTTAATTCTATGGCTTGTCAGTGCTCTCATTCTGTGACACCAAACATTTTTGAAACTGTTGATTTCCTTTTTTTCTGAGAGCCCTGTTAAATTCTTTTGCAGTCTAAAGCAAATTTTAAATTTCTTTGGCCTTCTCTTTTTCTTTGAAATAAAAATTTATGATGGACAGAATCATGCTGATGGGGTCAAGTTAGCTGAGCATCTGTTAGTAGCTGTAATTGGTTTACTAATTGAGAAAGTGGCTAAGAAAAACACCTATAGCCACTGTGGGGCTTCAAGATCTGAGTCTGACACCTCTGTTTAAAAATACTAAACAGTCAACACATAACAGGTGTAAACTGAATCAATCAGAGAGATTAGTCCCCTCAAGCTAAGGTTCTCAATATTTTGTCTTGGTGTACCATCCCCAGGAATTTAAACATTTTGAATTACCACCATTTATTCTGCCTGAAATTGTTAAGTGATGAACTTAAATTAACTAAAATTAAAGGTGATATTTCTTCGTCCTTCTTCCAAAAAAATAACATAATAATGTGTTACAAGTAGCTGGAGAGTGTTTTTTTATTTTTCTTATGTACACTTTTTTTTGATGATTTTGTAATGTATGAACAACAACGTGATTTGATAAGGGATAAAAATTAGAAAACCTAAAATTTCAAAGCTTTAAAATTTACAAACGATATGAAACTAGCTGCGGGTGGTCTTCAGGACAAAAAAACAACCCGAAGACCCCCTAGACGTTTTACTATATTAGTAAACTTGGAGAGGCGTCAGTTAACACTTAGCAATTACCCAGCGCATAGGACGTGGATCCACCTGTGCTTGCTGCCTCACTGGCTTTTGTAAGATGACACTGGCGATACCATAACTTATCTGTACTGCAGGCATAGAAGTCCTATTAATCTTTGTTTTGAGAAAATACTTCCAGATAGACAATGTTTTTACTGTAAACTTCAAACCTTGCTCTCCAAACCTGAGGTGTTTCACTTGCACGTTGTTGTGCCGTGGCATTTGCTTCGTTTCAACGTCGTGTCTCTTCATCTGTGTTATTAGCACGTTTTTTTTTGCGCGGTGGGGTCTTTCATTGTGAGACGCAAGGTGCCTGCAAGTGCCACCTAGTGGCGGTGGTTATGTATGTCTAATTCAGAGCTTTAATTTCACATGTAGCAGGGTAACAACAAATTAGGGGGTGTATTTTATTACCTTTGGGGGATTTCAGCACGGGCGGCACGGTGGCGCAGTGGTAGCGCTGCTGCCTCGCAGTTAGGAGACCCAGGTTCGCTTCCCGGGTCCACCCTGCGTGGAGTTTGCATGTTCTCCCCGTGTCTGCGTGGGTTTCCTCCGGGCGCTCCGGTTTCCTCCCACAGTCCACAGACATGCAGGTTAGGTGGATTGGTGTTTCTAAATTGGCCCTAGTGTGTGCTTGGTGTGTGTGTGTCCTGCGGTGGGTTGGCACCCTGCCTGGGATTGGTTCCCTGCCTTGTGCCCTGTGTTGGCTGGGATTGGCTCCAGCAGACCCCTGTGACCCTGTGTTCGGATTCAGCGGGTTGGAAAATGGATGGATGGATGGATTTCAGCACAGGGTTTACAATGATATGATCCTCGAGGAATACCTTATTTATCTTACTATATGCACATACTATATGTATGCACTTACAGGTCCAGCCCATTAACTGAAAAATAAACACTGCTTAAATCCAATACTAAAAGGTTCGTGTATTATTATGTTATTGCCATGTGAATTACTGAATATAAACTTAATTTTTGATATTTTCATTTACAAAAACTCCTTAAAGTTGTTTTTTTTTTATCAGAGCATACTTTCAAATCTGGTTTATCTGAAAATCACTTTTCTCAGGTTTGTGACATTTGCTTTTGAGATATTGATCACAAGTATTATGGAGACATTAGCTGGTTAATTAACACTGAATAGTATTTAATAAACAAGTTAAACTAACACAAATGTCATAAACTCCTGATGCTTTAATTTTCCAGATCTTTCCCTACTCTTTATATTTGCTGCAGCTCTCAGGTTATGTTTGTGAATAAAATGCATTGCTGTTATTATTATTAAATCAAACGTATCATTTTACAGTTATTATTTTTCAGAAATCTTGTAAATCAGCCTTTGTTCTGTTGTTTTAAGATGCCTAACATAACTGATCAGGATTTGCTATTACATCTGCCTGTATATTAACCCAGAATTTGCATGAGAATTGGATAGCAAAAATTACTCATAACTGGAGGTTGTGTCCAACTCGTTTCTGTCCTACCCTAAATGGTGTCGTTTGTGCTTTACACATTTGGCACAATTCAGTCAGTCAGCCATTTTCTAACCCGCTCTATCCTAGCACTGGGTCACGGAGGTCTGCTGGAGCCAATCCCAGCCAGCACGGGGCGCAAGGCGGGAACAAATCCCGCAGGGCGTCAGCCCACCTTAGCACACACACAATTCAGTTATTATAGCAATTTACAAAAGTTTGATTTAACAAAACAGATGAGCCACTATAATTACAGTGTTTACCGATTAGATTGGAGTTCACCAGCATTCTGTGCTAGAACAATCAATGTGGCATAACGCGTGCATGTCTATTTTAAAAGGATGGTTATGAAACTGTTGAACGCACAATTGTGGCCATGTATTACAATCAGGGGGTGACTGCGAAGCCTCTGTTCACTTATCAGGGCTATGTATGGTGCTGTATTAAAAGCCAACTAATTTCGCCATCATTTCAACATTCTCATTCAAAACCACCGCAACTGACCTCAGATCTCATAGCAAGCACGAATCGGGGATTTTAAAAAAAATCTGAACCAATTCCAGAAACTAATAAACACGTTAAAATGAAAGTTTATTTGCCTTGAAAGGACACAGTAGCGGCTGGAGGCGCTGTGGCTCTGTAATAACACAATTCACACGCACTGCAGTGTGGCAGGAGGCGGGGTGATGAGTGGAGAGGCAACAGTTATGTATACAGTTTAAGCACGATCAATAATAAAGTTCAGCAGTTTTTGCCTGCATCGAGAAAACGCTGTGTGGCGTGTTTTCTTCCATCGCAAGGCGCTACAACATCCTGATTTTTATGTTTTTTTCAGAAGCATCGTCACTGTGACAGCGTATCTCTTAATCTTTCTCTGTATTTGAGTGCGCTTGCCGCTCATAACTTTTTTCGTGGACTCTCGCGGTACTAGGGCGTTGTACCGTGTTAGCCATTATGAATGTAGTGAGAAGTAAAGTAAAAGGACACCTTGTATTGTCTAACCAAAAAAAGATTACGATATGCATGCTTTCGAGGCAACTCAGGCAAGATGTAATTTTACTTCTCACTACGTGGACTCTCACGTAAGCGACCCGTACCACTGCCTGAGAACCGCTGCTTCAAAGAAAAATCACATTGTTTCGGAAAAAGCGCACAGGAACACGTAATGTAAAAATAATGTTTGTATTAAATGTAATAAATTCTTATGTTGCGCTGATCATTCGGAAGCGCCAAGCAAACTAGCGCTAAACAAAACGGTTTTCGTCTTTTTCCTCCTTTCTGGTTAAACGTAAAGGTCAACGCTCGTTTCAGTTGCAAATAATTTAGTTTTTCCCTCATAAACCATCTAATATGTAGCGTTGATCCTCGGTTTCTGAATTTAACTCACGACTTTTTTTTATCCGGACGCTGACATGCTTTCAACCTCTTCAGCATCACAGAGGTGGCAGGCACAACCCCACAAGCATTCCGAGTAGCAGCCATTGAGTTTTCTCACCGTTTTCCTGCATGCTGACTTGTAGACCTCAACGTTACGTCACCGCGCGCAAGTCCGCGCCTGTTCCACTCCCTCCCTTTGGCACGAAGCTTCCGCCTTCCGCAGGAGAGTTTGAGACCTGCGTTTGGCATCTTCGCACGCACTGTTGAGCCATCCTTAAGGACGTTTGATCCACATCGGTGTTTTAAACAGAAAGGTAGGTGTTTTGCTCATGTAGAAATGTACGCGATGTTGCTATACAGTGTGTGTTTTCGCTTTGTGTTGATAATTAGCTAATGCTTCACCTCGAATGCTTAATAATTTAATGTTCTTACTTGTGGTTTTCTGTACATGTATAGTGTTTTATGAAGGTTATAGGTGTTTGTATGTCAGTGTGTGTGTTTGTAAACATAAGCACGGATACAGTGTGAGAATCAGATCTATCTATCTATCTATCTATCTATCTATCTATCTATCTATCTATCTATCTATCATACCATTATCTAAACCAGCTTAATCCAGTGCAGGGTCGCGGGGGGCTTTAGCCTATCCTAGCAAGCATGGGACATAAGTCAGAAGCAATTCCTGGACAAGACGCCAGTCCATCACAGGGAGAACACATTCACAGACAGTCGGTATACTTCGGTAACCGCATGTGTTTGGATTATTGTAATTTATACACATAAACACACGCTCGCACATATTTAAAGATAGAATCGATAAGATTCTCACAGTGTGTATTAGTATTTTAATGTGTCAATCTATCTAGCCATTCATTTTTTGACTTGCTCATTCAGTATTAAGTGAACTAATGAATAGACGATTATGTTGTATAATTTAACTGTATAATATTTAAAATGTGTTTACCTCTTAATAAAGTTAGTCTCCCTCTTTCACTTGCAGGTCATTTGTACAAGTGTATTGACGAAGACCTTAACGAATGGAAGCACCAGTAGAAACAGTTTCAACAATTCCAGCACACGTCCTTGATATTTGGGCAATAGTACTGGTTATTTTGGCCACCATTGTTGTTATGACTTCAGTGTTATTTTGTCCAGCTGTGACTGTTATAATATACAGAATAAGGACAAATCCAGCAAGAAGTGAGACAGTATAAAAGAGGAGTTTTCTTGATTCTCAATATTTATGACGGCCACAGTGTGCACCATTTAAAACATCAGGAATATCCTTTCCGACCGTATTATTTTAATATGCTCACGCAAACTGGATTATTAAAACCTTATAGTGTTAATTACATTTTGTGATTTGACACAAAGGGAAGGGTATTTTTTTAACCATTGTGAACCGATGAATGTAATCTTGCAAAAAGGACAAGTCTACATGTTTTTAAGACGTAACATCTATGAAAATGCCTTGAATCATTTTTCTGGAACATGGAATACTATATGGTGTGAAAAACTTTGTTCTTTGTGGAGTTTATCTACAGGCTGATCTTAATCCAAGAGGCTAGACAAAGTACACATGATGAAAAATCAACGAATATTTAAAATTATATTTACCCAAGCAAAACCTGGGATAATAACTTAATTGCTAAAATCCTTCTCAGCCGTAATTTTCAGCATCATATAAAATGTTTAGCTAAGCAATGTGTCAGCTAAATTCTGAACTGAAGAACACAATTGGAAAAACAATGAAACCGTTTCTTATCACAGAGATTAGTGGAAATGTGAAATCAAGAGCAGACTTCCCAGTCGTTTAGGTAAAACAAATATCCTGATACTGTTTAAGACATTGGCTGGTCTGGCAATATATATTGAATATTGTCCTCTTATTATTTATGTTTTCAATAAAGAAAAAGGGTCCAGCAATTTAATTTGGCTAAATATAGATTATTTAAATTATTCAATCATTGAAAGAATATAAAGCAATAATAACTAAAAAGGGATAGTTTTTTGTTGCACATATAGTGAAAGATCTAAGACCTGGCAAAGGTAATAGACGGGAAATAATAAGTGTATGCCTTAACTTGTGCCAAGAAAAATATCTGTTTCTTTAAAATGACTTTCATTTGCATTTTGTATTTTATGTTTTACATGTTACAATTTCAGTGTTTATTTATTTATTAATGATATAACAATTTGTGATCTCTGTTAAAGAAAAAATTGTCCTTGGTGCTTATTTTTGTAAACTGCGTCAAGCAGAATTTATGTTTCATGAATGTTTTCTTCCCGTTGGTTTTCTTTTGTACAATTTAATGTCATAAATAACATCTTGAACTTTATTGGCAATAATGATATAATTTGTTGGAAATTAATAAACTCACAAAAAATGTTTGTATACAGTATTTGGATATATTGTTTTTGAATTATTTAGATTGAATACATAACTGTATATATGTGTGCCATTTAAGACAATGAGTATAGTGCAGCGAAAACCAGCCATTCTGTTTATTTTAGCATATTATACATGATTTCATTTTTATTTCAGAACAAACTTTTAGGGCTATTCTTAAATTTGGTTTAGTGAGAACCTGCTCTGTTCATGATACTGTATATAACCTTGAGTAGAACAATCTAAAATTCTTTTTACTGTTCGATAAAAATATGTATGTGTGTTTGCTAAAACAGGTTTGTATGGCATTTTTAACATTTCATATATTTACTAAAAATAACAGGAAATTATACTACAGTTATTTTATTGCAGAAGTGCGTTTTTCACAAATTCTCATGTGCAGGAGAAATAACAGCCTTTTTTAATTTCAAAAAGATCTACTGTTTTCAGACAAGGGACATGAAGTTAGAGAGGAAATCGTGATGATGAAAGTGAAAGCCACCTTTTCTTTTATATTTGAAATATGTGTATTATTAATTTCTGTTCTACAATACTTAGTTTTATACAGTATGTACACAAAAAGTGTTATATTTTGATAACTTTTTGTTATCCTGCTTTGATCAGTTTTTTAAGTCACCATCATTTTACTACCTTACTACTGGTAGAAGTTTAGAGATATTGGCTAATGCGAAATGTATTCAATTATTGGTGTATGAAAATTAAAGATAGACTTAATATTTATTCTGGAACACACAAAACCTTGTTCTGTCTCTCTGATGTTTGTATTACTGATTGCACTGTTTAACTGCCAGTTGGAAAAGATACAAATTAAACTAAATTTAACTGATAACAGGATAACTAAATAAAGATAATATTTTGACATTATGAGCACACATTTAAGTTATGTAGAAAGCTTCCAGCTGTTAGGAAAATATTTATTATGCCAGGGCAACCAAGCATCCTGTACATTTTATGTTGTAGTACAGAATGTGTTACACAAATGTCAGCTATGTTTCGGTCAGGTTCAATTTTGTTCATTTTTAAGAAAGATATATTTACCATGTTCAGTTTTATATTTAAGGAACAGTTTAACGATCAGATGCATGAGACTCCATCAGAATACAGGTTTCGTGACACATTGTGTTTAAACTACATAAACCCTGCAGGGTTTTACAAATAGTTATGTTCTTCTGAAATTGTTTTTTTAACAGCATAATATCTCAATTATTACCCCTGCTGTTTTCTTGCAATAAAAAGTCACACCTTCATCCTAAAGGTAAATTTCTACTAATTCTTACAGATGAACTTAGTTCCTTTAACAATTACACATATATCTAAACATCCCTGGGCAAGTAAACTATGTGTTTATAACCAGCTTGTGCCGTTTCTATGGCGACAAGAGTATCGCTTCCAAGTTCTGATGTTTACTAAATGTAGTTTTTAAATTTCATTCCTTAAAGGAAAAGGGAAAAAAATCTATCAAAATGGTTTATTGTTTTGATTTAATTATTTTATCCCAAAACCCTGTAGGTATTTATAAATTAGGGTAGCTGTCAATATTAATAAAAGAATAGCATGTCCGTTCAAGTATTTATTATTGTATTTTCAGGTTTTGACTTTTACAAGAAAACTACAAATAAATTACATTTTTAACTGTGATGATCAACTCTATTGAATATTTTATCTTGTTTTAATTAATGTTACTGCTTATGATGTGCAAATGTTGGAGATTATAATATTATAGTCAAACACATAATTAAATAAAAAGCTGTGAATATTAATGAAAATAAATCTTGAGGATGCATCACAGATCATCTTACCTTAGGTTACTTATGGTGGGCCAAAGAATTACTAGTACACTTAATACAGACAAAAAAAGCCAAATGAAATAAACTGTACAGATAATAGTTTACATCTTTTTAATTTTAATTCTCTTTTTTTTCTACCACAATTACTTAACGATTGATAGGGCTGGAAAGACATCTTCAGCATGAGTTAAACTTTCTTTATCAAGTTATGTCATCTAATGAAATAAATGATGACGACACACAGCCTTTATTTTATATAGTGCCTTTCCATGGCAAACACCATCCCAGGGCACTTTACAAGTACAGCTGCTTAGTGAATTTTCCTTAATTATTTGTGGAGTATGTAATTAAACAACAAGCAGAGAAGTGTAAAAAACAATGCTTTTGTTGAGCTATGTACTGTAATTCAGTATTCAAAGTTAGCCTACTACTGTAGTCTTATTATTAATAATTAGTGTTGATCTGGGAAATTTGCCAAAGTGTTTTTCACTACAAGTTTGCTGAAGTTACCTGTAATCCGGTTTGCCAATTTTTTCTTTGAAAATACTCCATGCAGCTGGTTTAGACAAACTGTTTTTTGCCAGAGCCCCATGATGTGTTGTGAGGCCAACGTGACATTGCAAAGCTGTAGCAGACAATGTCAGATGGGACAGCCCTCCAAGTATATAACGCTGATCCGTTGCATCACAGGCTCAGACACAGTCTGTGGAAGCAGAACAAAGAGCAGAGGCTCACACCCTGAGTTGGACAGTGTGCAGCTCTTCCTCTTTCATGCCCTCCCTTACCCAAATTGTTAGTGCACAGTGCCAGTACACGATCACCCAGACACCTAAGCATAAGAGGCTCCTCCTTTCCCCCAATCCAGTGTTGAAATGGGCACCAGAGAGCAGACAATACAATACAATTTATTTTTGTATAGTCCAAAATCAAACAAGAAGTGCCGCAATGGGCATCATCAGGCGCTGCCTCTTGACAGCCCCCCAGCCTTGACTCTCGAAGAAGACAAGGAAAAACTCCCAAAAGCAAAAACCCTTGTAAGGAAAAAAGTGAAAGAAACCTTGGGAAAGGCAGTTCAAAGAGAGACCTCCTTCCAGGTAGGTTGGGGGTCAATACAATACAATACACAGAACAAAACACAAGCAAACCTCAATACAGTATAAAAAAATTAAAATGTTACAAGTATGGAGGAGAATTTAATAGTAGATGATATCACATAATATGATTATATGGTTTAACTTTTTAATCTCTTCATTGGTTTTGCATAAGACACTCCAATCGAGTTTCTGCTTTACTTTGAGAAAAGTTGAAGTGCCATCAACATTACAGTCAACACACAACAAGAAAATATTTTGTATGATATTTTATATTAATTAAACCTGCTTCAGCATCATTGAAGCATCATCTCTTGAAATCCCATTTGGTTCCTTGCTCCAGTTTTACACATGGTGAACATACTAAACCTGATTTGGAGTGTCCATTATAACAACAGACTTTTTTTAAGTTTTTATGCAGCGATTAGTGCTTTGACCTGCAGTATATGCCCTGTGAGCTGTCACTTTTTTCTTAACATGAAGGTAAAGAGAGTGAATTTAGCAGGTCACGTGATTCAGTAACTATATAGCTCTTTGCTTTGATTTCTGTTAGTAAATGAGTGTCTTCTCAAGAACATTAATTGTCTGGGACCTTAATGTCATTCATTATGGCAGTTGTAATACCTCTTAATTTTTTATTTGTATTTTCTTATCATTTTCTTAGACTACTAAGCCTTCTCCTCTTGAGCTGAAAACAGCGACAGTGTGTATCATGTTTTTCCAGCTCCTGGCTTTTCCCCTGCTTAGATTGTCATGCAGCATTAAACAAGGGGGATAAATATAATTTATCTCATAGCCTGTTTGTCTTTCCCATTTAAAGTGTCTGACTTAGTGGCAACAAATGCAATGCACATGTATACTAAAACTTACAAGAGCCTCATGCCCTCCACTAGATGTTTCTTATGTTTCTGTGAGTAATGATAAAAGTGTGCTTTCTTGTTAATTATGTGAACATTAACACATTTTAGATTTCTTTAGATTTTTATCAGTTCATAAAGTTAAATATGCAAGGAACATTATTTGACAGGAACAGGAACCAAGTACAGACACAGTTCTGTTAGAAATTAAATGTGCCTACTTTGAGCTGAGGCTAAGTTGGCAAGCCTCAAAATGATTTAGGTAATAAATGCTTAATGCACTTTGAATGTCTTAACATGAAGCAGTTGTGTCTGAAATGAGGTTAAACAAAGTCACAGGGAAGTCTGAGGCTCAAGAGATGGCGTCAGAGTCTAATAAGCTTATTCCAAGTCCACCCTTTTGTAATGAGGTTTTCTGTTCTTAAAGTTGCTGATCCTGGCCACCTGGACAGAATGCCAGTTCTCAATTTCAAGGTAATTGAATTGTTGTCTTTGTAGAATGTATGTTCAGAAACTGCTTTTGTCCTTGTACAGGGTGTCATGTACAGTAACTGTAGGTTATTCTGATAGGAAGACATAGAAGGCAGAAAACAACCATGGACAATACATCAGTCTGTCAATTGAAACACATACAAAAACAACACCATTCATTGATATTAGGCCAATTTAGGATTGTTAATAAACCAGACAGTAGATCTTTGGAAAACATGAGGAAACTAGCATCCTCAGATTAAACCCATGCAAGCACTATATAGTCCAGCAACAGTGGACTACTTTCTATACAATTGTCCAGCTTTCTTTTTCTGTTATTTGCTGAATCCATAGCTGGAGGCTATGTAAGCAGTAGTAGGAACAATAAAAGAACACAAACCTAGACTATTGTTACATTCCATCACAGTGCACATTCATACTCAATCATATTAGTTCAGTTTAAAGCCACCAGTTAGCCTAGCACACACATGCTTGTAATATCTGCAGGGAATCCCATGGAGGCATATGCTGAATGTTCACTTTTCAGTCAAACAAGCAGACTTTTAGGCAGATATCACTTGGGGTGGAGTGGTGGCTCTGAGGCTAAGGATCTGCGCTGGTATCCTGAAGGTTGCCGGTTCGAATCCCCATCACTGCCAAAACAGATCCTACTCTGCTGGGCCCTTGAGCAAGACCCTTAACCTGTAATTGCTCCAGGGGTGCTGTACAATGGCTGACCCTGCGCTCTGACCCCAAGGGGTATGCGAAAACTAACAAATTTCTAATATGAGAAATCGTATAAGACGAAATAAAGAACAAAAAAAAATATATCACATGCTGGATCCCACTGCCTTGAGAATGACAGATTACTTGACTCCCTCATGACTTCAGCACAATTTCAAATTTCCAATTATACCACGAAAGTAGCATAACCTTGCTTCATTCTGACAGCCAATTAGTGCACTCTCTTGACTGTGCTGGTGGCTATTCGAATGATTTTCAGGTACAGTGATTTCATCTGAATTCTTGGCCCATGTTTTTCCATTTTCTTATAGTACTGTATGTCAAACACAAGGTGTTGGACAGATACGCCATGCATGTTTGCATTGTCAAAAACACCAACTTTTTCTTCTTTACATGCGGCTGCGTGGTATACATTGTAGTTCTAGCTGAGCACTCATGAGTTGTTGACTCTCACACACATACAAGAGCCCTACCCTATAACTAGTGACAAAAACAAACCTGTTTGTTTGTGTTGTAGTGAGTTGTAGAGTGCTATGATATGCAGAAATATTCTGGACAAAATAACATACATCCTGAAAATAAGTACACAAATATATTTAGAAAAGTGTTAATCATATATAAAAAAAATGTCAAGTTCTGTCCATCTGTCACAAGATGATTTGTAAACTACTGGGGCTAGAACCTTGATCTTGATATTAACTGGAAGCTTATGACCCAATAAACTCTGGAAATCAAAAAAGTTAGATGTTACAGCAATCTGCACTTGTGTATTCATTATAGCAAAGGGATCACAAAACCAAATGACATGACAGAAAGATAACGAAGACCAATTACATCAGCTCAGCATCAAGCAATTCACAGAGACTGGTGATGTGATAAGTTATGATGATACCATAATAGAAAGAAGGAGAAGAAGACCAGTGGCATCTCCTGCACATCAAGTGCGGGATTCAGAGTGCAGGAATGTAAAAGATGGAAAAATGCACACCAACAATTGAGAATACATGTTCAGAATTCATAATCATGTATGAGTTCTTACATGTGTAAATATCTGGTGGAGAGTTTATGGTGTTCCATATCTTTGGTTGTGACTTTGGTCCAGCATATTGAATGTCAGAATGAGAACATGCGTGCCAACAAATGAGAAGATCATCAAGCAATAAAATCTGACTATACGCAACCATTCCTCTTCCAGTGCATCCTCAATTTTGGTTTGAAAAGCGCTACTTGGGAAAGTTAGAACACAAATGTAACCTCAGTGAGGCTGTATAATATAATATAAAAACAAGAGAATGTTTTGCCAAAATGAAAAGGTTAAGGTTGCTCTGAACCACCAGAAATAATAAATTACATTATCACTTCCACAAGTGAAAGTGAAAGGAGTAACTATTTAGAAAACATAAGAAGTATCAACAGTTCCTTATCTTTTGCGTCAATGGGAACCTCTGTTGATAATCTCCCAGGACATGGTACATATGTTTTCAGAATTCATAATCCATAAGCCTGTGTCATTCTTTACATAATAGATCCTGGTGAAGCTCTTTGGCAAAGACTTTCACCATGTTCAGCTTGGTCTATATGAGCCACTACAAGTAATAAAATACATTATAGTTTCTAGAGGAACAGAAAGAAGTACCTATTTAGAAATGCATAAGGAGTATCAACAGTTCCTTATCTTTATCTTTTATTTTAGGACTGTAGGTCCGTGTGTTTTACTTGTAAATAAAAACACATTTATGATATGTGACCATAAATAAATACATTTTCATGAAATATTTTTGTTGCTTATTGTCTATGTATTAATTTCATGTTTTTTTTCTTTCAATTATTTCAGTGACCCCACATGTAATATGAAATATACAATGAAATGAAAACTATCATTTTCAGCCTTTAAAGTTTAGAGGATTGGCTCTAGCTCTTTCTTCTCAGTGCATTTTCTATCTATCTATCTATCTATCTATCTATCTATCTATCTATCTATCTATCTATCTATCTATCTATCTATCTATCTATCTATCTATCTATCTATCTAATTTTTTCCAGATTATTACTCCATACACTACATGATGGTCCATGATTATATAAGATTATGTAAATGATTGCTATGATTGAACATTGAAGGAAAAATCATGTAATATGATGGGGGCTTCCGCAGCACTGGTAACTGTGACACCATGCTGCACCTCCACTGTTTCAGGAAATGCTAAAATAAAAAATCCAGTCATTCACAAACACCACTTAACAGTACACTTTGTTCTGTGTAAAATGTTCTTCTTCAGGTCCTACCATTAACTTTATAACCCTGATAAACCTTAAGCAGCCAGGTAGGACTGTAACTAAATCAAACAAGTGGTGCTGTAGGGTCACCAGCTACTGGGCTCAATAAAGCCCTAGATTTATGAAATATTCTCAGTTTTTTAAGGTAAATTCAAGAGAGTAATTCAGAAGTTAGAAAAATACATTTAATCTATGAAACATAATTCAAAGATGTTGTAATGTCATCAAAGATATACTGTAATTAAGAATAGACAATAGAATATGCTTATAAAACAAAAGAAAACAAAATAAAAAGACTTCATGATTTTAGGAGAAGGGCAGACTCCTTGAGCTTCACTTTTTAAATACATAACTCTCCAAATCAATGAAACAGAGCTAAATGGAGAGAGACTGGGCATTGTTGCTCAAAGTTTATTTTATGCTATGCTTCTCCTATTGAAGTCCACACCAGTTATAAGTGGGAGAGTCCAAAATCTCAGAAACAGCACGCATTAAGAAGGGATTAAAGTAAGGAGAAGGAAAAAAGGCAAGGAAAAGATCAAGACGTCAGACTCTATCTGTTAGGCCTCAGCTTGCAACAGGTTTGAATTCCTTGAACTCATAAGCCTATGCATTGACTGCAGCGGCTCATCCACTTGCCCATCTTCAAAGTTTCTTCAGCTTTCCATATTCACTTCCAATCTTTATTTTTCTCTCCTTAATGACCCTGTTCTATCTTATCTTGCTAACAAGTCATTCACCCTAAACTCTCTTTCCACAACTACATTCAATTCATGCTGCAGCCTTTGGCTTTTAACACTTTTTGGTTACAATCCATAAAAACTAGAGCTGAGCCCCCTCCTTGTTCTGCTCAATTCATTGTTTCCTTAATAGTTAACAGTCCCAGGGCTTTCATTCTCTGCATTGTGGAACAGTAGTGGCCCCTGCTAGTCCTCCATAGATTCACCCTTTTATGTACAGTTAGGGACCCTGCTTGTCAGCCAGAAAACATTGTGCCATGTGGTCATCCTTCCATGGCTTTTTCTTGCTTAGTAGTGACCAGGGGCCTCATGTATAAACGGTGCGTACGCACAAAAATGTTGCGTACGAACGTTTCCACACTCAAATCGTGATGTATAAAACCTAAACTTGGTGTAAAGCCACGCACATTTCCACGGTACCTCATACCTTGGCATACACAATTTCTCCGCTCGGTTTTGCAGACTGGCGGCACCCAGCGTCCAAGCAGTGCTACTGTTCCTGTGTGGTCATCCTTTCTTTCTTAGCTCCACATTCCTGTCGCGGCTTTATAAATACACTGAAACTAACTGCATATTGTTTATTAGTGTAATGCATCTGATTGTAATTAACCTGCAGCAATATAATGGTCCAGGGAATAGCCATAGTATTCCAAATACCATAACTGCTTTAGCATTGTTACTCTCACTGCATCTTCTTCTTCTTTCAGCTGCTCCCATTAAGGGTTGCCACAGCAGATCATCTATTTCCATATTACTCTCACTGCACCACTCGGAGTATTTATATCACTGTATCTGAGTGGGGAATCACAGCAGCAGCTGATCAGAAAGAGAATTATCAGTATACAGCACGAAGCAGATGCTGACTCAACCACGGAAAAACGCTTTAGAGACTTCCCAGTACGGACTTCGTGGTTTAGAAAAAGTTTCATCCCAAGAAATCTAAACACACTCAATCAGTCCATCAAGTGCTCCTTGTAGAACTGTTTACTTATAAGTACAATCACCTCACTGTAAACTTGCACTACAGTTATAATATTGCACAACCTGCGCCACTTTATAAAGTGCATATTTACATATGATGACGGTATTAATTTTTAAGATGAAATGCAGCAAAATATGTTGTTTATATTATACAGATAAAACTTTAACTTCATTTAAATAATCTGTATTGTTAATAATTAAACATGTGAGGACACGGTGCTGCAGCGCTAGCTAGTTTAGGGATTGTTCCTGCATTATGTTGTATTCTTGCGCTGACACGACACTGGAAAGATAGACGGATAGAATAATTAAACATGTACTATGAAGATATTTCAATGTTCCTTAAAAGTTTTGAAGAATCGGCGTTCTAAGCTTACAAATGGCTTCACATCTATTACATAGCTGATTGTGTGGCGATTGGGTATTTGGAGAAAGCAAAGTAAGGACAGGAATTGGAGGTTAGTACGTTTGAAAGAGACAGTACTGCTGTGATAAATTATGTCACTGAAGGTCGCGCATGGCGCAGCAAGCTTCTTGCGTGAGATATGAACAAGCACTGCGCCACCGTGTTCCCATGTTTAATAACATGCTTTCATTCCTATCATCATGAAAAAGATATCACGTATACATCTCAGTATTTTAATTATTCAGAAAGCTGTAATATCACAAATGTAATGGATTATGTGTCGGAGAAAAAGAAAGCCCGTTTAAGAAGCAGGTAGTGATTCACACACATAGAGCACAAAGAAGATCAAATACAGAACAAAGCATTTAACGTCCTACTTTAGTTACAATGGGATTTGAGAAAGTAGTAAATTAAACGATTTTAAGATGAAGTTTATGATGTTCTACTTTAATGGCAAAATAAACTATGTGATTAAAGTGGAAATTTCGAGATTAAAGTTGACATTCCGTGCTTTTTTCCCACTGTGTGCCTATTTTTTTGTCTGTACCCTAATAAGCTTTCATATGACACTCAGACGGTGGGCTACGACTTGCCTTTTCACGGCGACTTTGATATGTGATTTCTTTTTTATTTCGGGCACTGTGCGACTTTGTGAACTTGAGCCTTCGAGTTTCTCCAACACTCTGTCACTCGATCAACTTCCTTTTGTTGATTATACCACTATTTAAACCAACAAATAGTACGTTTTTCCTTTGCCTCCACTTGGTATTCGCTGAAATTCTTATATTTTCCCCCGTGCTTTTCCCATTGTTTTTTATCAGAAGGCTATTTATATCGATTTGCATATTCAAAGAGGCGTAATTCTGGGAGGAGTTGGGGTGGAAAAGAAGGCACGTGCACGTGCGTTACTTTTCACGCTGATTGGGATTTATGTAGTGGAAGAACGTGAAAGTTTGCGTACGTACAGATTCCTGCATCTGGATTTTTCTGTGCATACGCACAATCCCGCTTTTGTGCTTACGCTATGTTATAGTGTGAGTTCTACGCACAGCGTTATACATGAGGCCCCAGGTGCACACTGCAGCCAGTCCTAGGTTGCAAAAATCACAGGGTAGGCCTTAAAACTGTAGTGTGAGCCCAGTTTCAATAAGAAATGCGTTAGGTATAAGTTATGGGCTGCTATGGTTCCTAAAAGTAAATCCACAGTGGTTTACAAGGATTAATGTCAGGCATTAATAGGATGTAACAGCTTATGACTCAACCTAGAAATAGGAATACTGCTGAGATATATATAGACTTTGAGAAAATATACCAACAAGCAATGGTAATCATTGGTATCCCATTTAGCTAGTACACATGAAAGAGAAAATATGCTGTATATAAAATATTATGAAAGTTTCAGCCTATCTAGGCTTTGAGTGGACTCTAATGCTAACTATACCCACACAACACAAAGAAACTGAAAGCTCAAGCTAAAGCTACTGTACAGCACAAGAGCCTAATATGATCTGGCTATGGTATCAGGAATGGACTTGGTTTTCCTTCTCCTGCCTTTTGCCTTAGACTCCTCCTGTCTGTGTCTGTTGCATAGCAACATCTTCTATGCAGAAGTCACATGGGAATTTGAAAATGGGAGTTTGGGATTGTGGCTTGTCTCCAGCATCTGCTCCCAGCCTTTTGCAATAGCCACCACCTAGAGTTCCCCGTGTGGTTTTGATTAGTTTAAATGCTGTTATGGGATGTTTTTGTGCCTTTTGTATTTACCTCCATTGTTTGGATTTTAAACTGTTTTTATGTTTCATCTGTCTCAGGAGATTAAGGAAAATGAATGTTTCATATCATTCTAATGGAAAAGTTTGTGGAATTTGGAGTTAATACAAATGTCTTATCAATGTCATCTTTGCCATACACCAACAGAGTCTTCTTCTTCTTTCGGCTGCTCCTGTTAGGGGTTGCCACAGCGGATCATCTTCTTCCATATCTTTCTGTCCTCTGCATCATGTCCTCTCTCACCACATCCATAAACCTTCACTTAGGCCTTCCTCTTTTCCTCTTCTCTGGCAGCCCTATCCTTAGCATCCTTCTCCCAATATACCCAGTATTTCTCCTCTGCACATGTCTAAACCAACGCAATCTTGCCTCTCTGACTTTGTCTACGAACCATCCAACTTGAGCTGACCCTCTAATGTACTCATTTCTAATCCTATCCATCTTCGTCACACCCAATGCAAATCTTAGCATCTTTAACTCTGCTACCTCCAGCTCTGTCTCCTGCTTTCTGGTCAGTGCCACTGTCTCCAACCCATATAACATAGCTGGTCTCACTCTCATCCTCTAGACCTTCCCTTTCACTCTTGCTGATACCTGTGTCTGTCACAAATTACTCCTGACACTCTTCTCCACCCATTCCACCCTGCCTGCACTCTCTTTTTCACCTCTCTTCCACACTCCCCATTACTCTGTACTGTTGATCCCAAGTATTTAAACTCATCCACCTTTGCAAACTCTATTCCTTGCATCCTCACCATTCCACTGACCTCCCTCTTATTTACACACATGTATTCTGTCTTGTTTTTGCTGACCTTCATTCCTCTCCTCTCTAGAGCATATCTCCACCTCTCCAGGGTCTCCTCAATCTGCTCCCTACTATTGCTACAGATCACAATGTCATCAGCAAACATCATAGTCTATCCTGTCTAATCTCGTCTGTCAACCTGTCCATCACCATTGCAAATAAGAAAGGGCTCAGAGCCGATCCCTTATGTTATTCCACCTCCAACTTGAATGCATCCGTCACTCCTACCGCAGGCCTCACCACTGTCACACTTCCCTCGTACATATCCTGTACAACTCTTACGTACTTCTCTGCCACTCTCGACTTCCTCATACAATACCACAAATCCTCTCGAGGCACCCTGTCAAATGCTTTCTCCAGGTCCACAAAGATGCAATGCAACTCCTTCTGGCCTTCTCTAAACTTCTCCATCAACATCCTCAGAGCAAAAATTGCATCTGTGGTGCTCTTTCTTGGCATGAAACCATACTGCTGCTCACTAATCATCACCTCACTTCTTAACCTAGCTTCCACTACTCTTTCCCATAACTTCATGCTGTGGCTCATCAATTTTATCCCCCTGTAGTTACTGCAGTCCTACACATCCCCCTTACTCTTAAATATCGGCACCAGTACACTTCTTCTCCACTCCTCAGGCATCCTCTCACTTTCTAAGATTCCATTAAACAATCTGGTTAAAAACTCCACTGCCATCTCTCCTAAACACCGCCATGCTTCCATAGGTATGTCATCTGGACCAACGGCCTTTCCATTTTTCATCCTCTTCATAGCTGTCCTTACTTCCTTCTTGCTAATCCGTTGCACTTCCTGATTCACTATCTCCACATCATCCAACCTTCTCTCTCTCTCATTCTCTTCATTCATCAGCCTCTCAAAGTATTCTTTCCATTTGCTCAACACACTCTCCTCACTTGTGACTATGTTTACATCTTTATCCTTTATCACCCTAACCTGCTGCACATCTTTCCCAGCTCAGTCCCTCTATCTAGCCAATCGGTACAGGTCCTTTTCTCCCTCCTTAGTGTCCAACCTCTCATACAACTCATCATACACCTTTTCTTTAGCCTTCACCACCTCTCTGTTCACCTTGCACCTTATCTCCTTGTACACTTGTCTACTTTCTGCATCTCTCTGACTATCCCACTTCTTCTTTGCCATCCTCTTCCTCTGTATACTGTCCTGTATTTCCTCATTCCACCACCAGGTTTCCTTTTCCTCCTTCCTCTTTCCAGATGTCATGCCAAGCACCCTTCTTGCTGTCACCCTTACTACATCTGCTGTAGTTTCCCAGCTGTCCGGTAGCTCTTCACAGCAACCCAGTGCCTGTTTCACCTCCTTCCTAAACTCAACCTTGCAGTCTTCCTTTTTCAACTTCCATCATTTAATCCTTGACTCTGACCTCACTCTCTTCCTCTTCTTGATCTCCAATGTCATCCTACAGACCACCATCCTATGCTGCTTAACTACACTTTCCCCTGTCACCACTTTGCAGCCTTCAATCTCCTTCAGATCAACTCTTCTGCATAGGATGTAATCTACCTGTGTGCATCTTCCTCCATTCTTGTACATAACCCTATGTTCCTCCCTCTTCTTAAAATACGTATTCACCACAGCCATGTCCATCCTTTTGGCAAAATCCGCTATCCTCTGACCTTCTTCATTCCTCTCCTTGACACCACACCTACGCATCACCTCCTCGTCTCCTCTGTTCCCTTCACCAACATGCCCATTGAAATCCACTCCAATCACCACTTTCTGTCCATTGGGTACACTGTTCATCACTTCATCCAACTCACTCCAAAAATCTTCTTTCTCACCCAATGCACATCCAACTTGCGGGGCATATGCACTAACAACATTCATCATCACACCTCCAATTTCCAGCTTCATAATCATTACTCTGCCTGACACTCTTTTCACCTCCAAAATACTCTTGACATACTGTTCCTTCAGAATAACTCCTACCCCATTTCTCCTCCCATCCACACCATGATAGAACAATTTGAATCCACCTTGAATCCACTTGGCCTTACTCCCCTTGCATTTAATCTCTTGCACGCACAATATATCAACCTTCCTTCTCTCCATCATATCTGCTAACTCTCTCCCCTTACCAGTCATACTGCCAACATTCAAAGTTCCCACCCTCAGTTCCACTCTCTTTACTTTCCTCCTCTCCCCCTGCCTCCGGACATGTCTCCCCCCTCTTCTTCTTCTTCTTCAGCCAACAGTAGCCCAATTTCCACCAGTACCCTGTTGGCTAACAGTACTCGTGGTGTTCATTGTTAACCCGGGGCTCGACCGATCTGGTATGGAAATTTGTTTTGTTGTCCGCATATTGATTTGGCAATTTTTTTGGCAAATTTTTCAAATTTGCGATACTTTTGCAACATAGGAAATGTAATAACTGTGTCAAGAAGTTGTGTAATCTGTCAGCCGCTGCAGTTCCACATTGAGTGATTAATCTGATATACACGAGGAGATGATTCTGTTTAGCTCTAAATCACTGTTATATAACTGAGTAGTTTGGCACCCCAAGAGACTTAAAGTGTTCTTTGACTCACTATAACAAAATCAAACTGGTTCTAGTAGCACGTCATTAGTCACAGGGCCATGTGTGCAAGAATTAACAACCAATAAACAGTCACCCAGAAGTACAATGCATACAAAACACTCAAAGATCAAGAAACACTGGTGACTGGAAGGAAAAAAGGACAATGCAAACAGAGGAGAGCCTTGTCAAACATTAGAGCCAACACAAATGGCTGTTAGATGTTTCTTGTTTGTCTTATTTGCTGCCAAAATGAGGCAACATCACTGTACTTTCATGGCAGAATATGGGATCTGGAACTATAACGAACAGCCAAGGGTGAATTTAGTAAACAGTCACCCCCTGCTATTTCTAGTCATATAATTGTTTTACACCGTCAGAGGCGATGGGATTCAGCAGCTGCAGGTATTAAATAAGATATTCTCTGTGACTTGTGTTGATTACTGTAATGTGAAGCTGGCCTTAGGCTGACTGGTAACTCTAAGGTGGCTTGATATGAGTGAGTGAGTGGGAATATCTGTTATTTTGTCCAGCAATGGCACCCTGTTGATGGTTGGGCCCTGTCTTATACTCGATGTAGACTTTGGCTTTATCACTATTTCTCTTTTGTTAGGCCCTGCATCTGGCCCATATCAGTTGTTCCTGCCTGCAAAACATTTATCCAGCTGGACACACCTCATAATTTATAAGAACATACTTAGAAAGGTTTGAGATTATAAGCACAATAGTGTAGGCTGGACAGTTAGGCTGAGTCGCGATGCCTGGAATGGGTTCATAGACTGGAGACCCTGGCTCATGTGCCAGGACTGGAGAATCTGACCTGGCCTAAACTTTAGTTTTACCTTTTATATCTTGTGGCATTAGTTGAATTATCCCAAGCGCACATTCGGAAAGACACTCAGATGTTTTAGTGCAAGCTGGCATCAGTCTCGACCATGGCTTGAATATTCTGTTGTCCGTGATGGCAGCTTTTGCTTTGCCTGACACATATTTAGTGTTTCCAATTCAGACCGCGAGGACATATTCACCAAACACGGCTACACTAATTGGAAAAAAGCTCTAGAAAAAGACGGTGGTGGCTTCCACAAACACGCGTCTAGCATCCCGCACATCAGAGCCATGTCTGCATCACAGCACTCATCATTGGCGTGTCTTCAGCTGCATGCGAAAGCTCTTTCTCTACTTTGAACTGCATTCTCACTCCACTCCGCCGAACAATGCTGCATTCAAGGAAGAGAAATTTAGTCATTCTGGCACATGAGAAAAACATCACAGAAAATCTAGACATGAATGAATTTATTTCAGAATTTGCCAAGAGTAACCGCAGACTGGTCCTGTAGATAATATCCAGGTTAAACACTGGAAACTGATGTCCTATAGCCTCCCATGACTACAATAAGCCACGTTTCTGTTCTTGCTCTCATATGTTGTATACATTTGACTTTATTGATATTTACCTTGTAGATGTAGTTCTATATTTGTTCACAAAAAATAATAATACAAGTTCCATTGTCTCTGTTAATTTTATTGAACAATAGGTTATGATTTATGCCACAATTTTTGCTTTTATGTGTTATATAAAACTATGTTGTTATTATTATTTGACCCCCCTACAAAAATGGGGATGGATGGATGGATGGATGTTTTTTGCCCCCCCAGACAAGCCAAATGCCCACTCACACATGATGTTCTGGTCACACCTCTGATCTGCAGTCTTCAAGTTCAGCCTGTCTGATATTTTGACATTTTTATGGGTTTGACTTTCTGTTGGGCTGAGGCATTTTGTTGTGATTCCTGGTCTAGTCAACACCAAAAAACCTGAATATGTTCAGAAAAGCCAGAGACCTGCACACTTCAAAAAGGCATGAGGCCTTCAAAAAATAATCAAAAAGGAGAAGAGAATATACTGAACCCCTATCTCAAAATAACAGAGTCTTAAATAATATATTTTGTTTAATTATTAAACTAAATTAAGAAAAGTCAACAGTATTCATAATTAACCAAAGAGTTACAAAAATCTAAATATATCAAAAGAATAAAAAAATCCCAAAATTTTAAATTACAAAGAATATCAAACAAAAGATGCATTTCAAAATAAAAAAACTAATACAAGTAATTAATTAGCAAATCAGCAATGAAACATAAGTGTAATAGAAAAGTGAAAAATATTATCCAAATATAATTAAACCAAATATGATAATCAAAATTCTAAATTAAAAAATAGCCAAAGTCAAAGAAAACCATAGGGCCCAAAATGAAAATGGCCAAAAGTCTTACAGGGGAAGCACAAAAAGGAAACCATAAAACAAAAACGGAAAAACTAAGGCCTCAGCGTCTTGACTGGGGCCTGCTAAGCCTATTTAAGGGTTTTCAGTAGCTGCTGTGTTAGCTGAACACCTATAGCAGCAGAGAGGTGCCACCCTCCTGGGATCAGCAACAAAAGGAAAACGAGATAAACAAAATAAAGAATATTTGTAAAAACAAGAAAAGAAGATCACAAAATGATAAACAAAAATTAGAAAACTTAATTAAAAGAATTACATAAACCACCATTTAATTAAGAAGTGACAAAACAATTTACAAATAATAATAAAATAAACAACTATAGACAAAACTAAAGTCAGGAATGAGCACATATTCCACATCCATGTAGGTTTTTCTCTTGGTGCTCCAAAATATTTGTGTGTTTTTGTTAACTCAAAGGCAGTAAAACTCAAGGCCTCCAGGCTGGATCTGGCTCCTGATCATTTTTAAAGCAACCCTCTTCGTCAATATTCAAAACATGTTACATTCAGCCCAAAATGACTATTGGTTTCCTCAAATGCAAACTTTAATGTACATTTCATTTACAGATTATTTCCATATATAACATATATTTACACCTGGCAATAAGATGCATCACCAGTGTCCAGTCACATTAACCTGAATAGTGCAGAGTATCGCAACTGCTAACCTGTGGTTAGAATGAAAAACTGAATGCTTGTAATAACCCAACAAGAACAAGTGAAAAGAAGAAGACATTTTCACTCCACCATAAAGAACTTTAATGTTTTAAGATGATGCTTTTTAAAGCTGCAAAAGTTTCAGAACTGGCGATCCTTCTGCATCTTACCTGACTTAATTATTGCATGTGGATAGAAAAGCATTATCATTTCCACTCACGTTAAATATCATTGCTATCCGTTTCTGACCAACTCCAACTTTAGTCTGTGTGATTCATCACCAACACATTTAAACCGGGCTCTTTAATTTGGTCAAATGCACTCCAGTTGGGATACATTTTAACGCAGGTGTAAACAGATGTAATTTTCTTTATGTGTTGACACCATTTTTTAACTCAATGTTGTCCTGTGGCTGAAGATGCCTTTCTTAACCTATTATAATGTCTAAGAAAAGAAAAGTTGATACTATAAGTAGAATATACAAATTTAATGAGCAGAGAGGCATCTGTGTGTCTTGTTTTGTTGATTCATTCTGGCCTGCCCTGGCTATATAAAGAGCTATCCATTTACCATCAGTAAAATGAAGTTTGACTCCCCCTGCTCTGTATGAATGAGTCTATGTTTTAGAACGTGTTCTGTGATGGTCTGGTTAACCAAACAGAGATGGTTCTCATCTTACGCCTAATCTTACCAAGTCGGTCACCAGCTGCCCATGACTTCAGATTGCATATGCAGGTTAGAAAGTGGATGAACAAACATCCACTTACCAGCCACTTTATTAGGTACACCTGTTCAACTGCTTGTTAACGCAAATATGTAATCAGCCAATCATGTGGCAGGAACTCAATGCATTTAGGCATGTAGACATTGGCAAGATGACAAGGTGAAGTTCAAACCAAGCATCAGAATAGGGAAGAAAGGCAATTTAAGTGACTTTGAACATATCATGGTTAATGGTGCTGGACAGGCTGGTCTGAGTATTTCAGAAACTGCTGATATACTGGGATTTTCACACACATCCATCTCTAGGGCTTACAGAGAATGGTCAAAAAGGGAAAATATCTCTGGGTGAAAATGCCTTGTTGATACCAGAGGTCAGAAGAGAAAGGCCAACAGTAACTCAAATAACCACTCATTACAACCGAGGTATGCAGAAGAGCATTTCTGGATGTACAACATTTCGAACCTTGAAACAGATGGACTATAGCAGCAGAAGACCACACCGGGTGCCACAACTGTCAGAAAAGATCAGGCAACTGAGTGAACAATTTGCATAGGTTCACCAAAATTGGACAATAGGACATTGGAAAAATGTTGCTTCATTTGACGATTCTCAATTTTTGCCGCAGCTTTTGGGTAGTAGGTTCCATCCTGCCTTGTATCAGCCTTTAAGGGTGGTGGTAGTGGCGGTGTAATGGTATGGGGGATATTTTCTTGGCACACTTTGGGCCCCTTAGTACCAATTGGTCTGCCATAAAGTTGAGAATTGGTGGACCTGGCCCAGGTATTCTTTAGAGCAGTGATTCTCAACCTTTTTCTCCTTGTGAACCCCTTCAAAAAACTGTAATAAATTGGCGAACCCCCTGTGTAGTCATTACGATGTACTACAGGTTAATCTTTGTACGTTGGATGTTTTGTTTCAATGTGTCTACGAAGCAGTGATGGTTTTAAACTGCTGTTGGCCAGGACTTCATTACAAATTACACAAAGCGGTTTAGGTTCTGACTCATCCCTGGTAAAATACAAACCTATTCGTAAATAGTCACTGTCATATTTTTGTTTCTTCTCTTTTGTCTTACTATTTTTTTTTCCTTGCTCTCAGTCTGGAGAGATGGTAGCTCATTACAACTTTCAGTATCATCACCCTGTGTTGATACCAAATCGGGGACTGAAGTAGAAGAAGAAGCAATTGATTGCTCGTCCAGCTTTTTGTCAGGCTTGATAAAACTACCCGTTTTTAACCATCGATCCGTAATATAATTACAGAGTAATAATTATTCACTTTCACTTTCGACGTGCGCACGTTTAAGTAAAAAGTCTTTATCGTAATTTATTTACACACACTATGCACTACCAATTTATCTTATTATAATCACTTGTGGTTCTTAAGCGTGTTGTACGATTCAATTCGACTCTACTCTCCCTTGTCTGATCGCAGATGTTATTCTCATTCTTTCGAGCACATTCGGGGTTCTCTGTTCGCTGAATTGGAAGTTTCCGGATCATACAAGAATGTACACGCATCACCAGCAGTGTAGCGCCTCATCGCGTTACAGATTGTTACCTGCTGCAACTCGACAATTTTACGGAATCTTCCGTCGCAATGCGTAAGTGACTGAGGTAATATTCACGAATTTGACATTTATTGGATTTGTTGACCCATTTTTATTATTGCATTAGATAGATAGATAGATAGATAGATAGATAGATAGATAGATAGATAGATAGATAGATAGATAGATAGATAGATAGATAGATAGATAGATAGATAGATAGATAGATAGATACTTTATTAATCCCAAGGGGAAATTCACATTATTAATAGTACTGTGAATATATTTGCCTACATTTAATATTTCGTTATATTTTTTATGTTTGGGATTTTAAATTCCGCCATTACAATATTTTTTTCACAAACCTCTTTTATAAAGCACGCAAACCCCCACTAGTTGGGAATCACTGCTTTAGAGAGATAGTGTGCACCTCTAAGGTGGCACATGAGTAGATTCCAGACCAGACAGGTAATGATAGGTAGGTCATGGTGACAAGGCACAAGGCAAAGGGTGTACACTGTCTGGGGGCATCAACCCCAAAATTGGAAGTGACAAACTGCCACTTTACGGCAGTTCTGAAGGCAAAAGGGGGTCCAACCCAATACTAGCAAGGTGTACCTAATAAAGTGGCTGCTGAGTGTATGTTAAAACAGTGTAAGTATAAAATATGGCCGTGTGTTACAATCACTATACTGTACGCTACAAGGTTATCATTAGGACAAGTTACTTAACCTGTCTGCTCTCTTATTTCGAAGACATATTAAAATCTGTTGGTCTCAATAATGTGTAAATCTGGATGTACATTTCAACCTATAAAAGTGACATACAGTATTTTAGTTTAATGAAAAGGCATCCTAGAAAGATATTCCATTCTATGCATCAAAGAGTATTTTTGTATAATCTTACTAGAGTTGGAATAAAAAAAAGACAATTGATTAATAGCAATATCTCTGACAAGCTAGCATTCAATTAGCTTCTAACAAGACTGGCCATGTTGATAAGGAGTGCCAAACTGTTGTAGATGAATACTGCTGATCCTGACACATCTTGCTACCTTAACAGTTTAACCCACAGAGAAAAATCCAGATAGTGTTTAGCAGATCCAAGTTACTTCTGGGTTAGTAAAAATTACAAAAGAGTCCAAGATAAAGTCAAAATAGTTTAGTAAACACAAAAATAAATCATAACAAAGTCTGACTGATCATCCACTCCATTCTAGAGCTTATTCTTTTGTCTCTCCCTCCCTAAATCAAATTTAATGTGCCAAGAATTTAATTGTAGTGTAGGCAGAAATGAATATAGCCTGGTGGTTAGTTTCATAAGCAGTGGGAAGGTGGGGTGTATCAGTTAGTGCTACTGCCTCTCAATTTTAGGAGACAGGGTCCAAATCCAGGCCCATGATCATTGTTTAAAGACCTTGGATGGGAGGCAAGCCCATCATAGGCCACAATCATGTATACAAACTCTCAATCACTCAATCACGCTCACTTGTACAACCTAACATACACATCTTTGGGATGTGAGAGGAAACCAGATAATCCAGAGAAAGTAGGGAAAGAACAGACAAGGAGGAGATTGGCAAACCCCAGTCCCACTCCTCGGAAATGACCATATATCTGCTGCAGCCAGGTGTTACGTGGATGTCTGGTCCAACTGTTTGGGTCCTCAACAATGAAGATCAAAACCACCGGTACCGCAAGGATTCTCTGAAGAGCTACAGGAGCCCAGTCTTCATCTCAGGTCACTGGATAGCGTCCATGTCTCACAACCATATAGCAAAACAGGAAGCACAAGAACTCTAAAGACTCGGGCCTTCGTCTTTTTACAAAGATATTGAGGGTGCCACATACCTTAACCCACCAACTTCATGAACCCCCATGCTCTCTCAATAATTCTACTGACATAGGAAAAGTCACCAGAGACATGAATGTCACTACCTGTCACTGCCGAGGTAAGTAATCCTCTGGATGAGGTGGACACTCGCCTGGTACACAGACATAGTGCTGATGGTTGTGCCCAAGAGGTTATTAAAGGCTTTGGTCTTGCTTTTTTTATCCAGGACACTTTCAAACCCAGACACTCAGACTCCTGATCAGAGCCTTCATTGACTCCGCAAAGATCACATTATCATTGATAAAGTCGAGATCAGTGAATTTTTCTTCACCAACAGATGCCTCACAGCTGCTGGACCCCACAACACTGTCCAACACCCAGTCCATATAAGCATTAATCAGAGCAGGGGCAAGAACACACCCTTGATGCACTGCAAAATCAACTGGGAAAAACACAGGGGTTCTGCATCCACTCTGCACAGCCATCACAATACAAGAGTACAGGCCAGCCATGAATTTCCAGTAACTTTGGGGGGAATCCAACAAAGTCTCAAAATATCCCACAGGACAGCTCGATCAACTGAGTTGAACGCTTCACAGAAATCGACAAAGGCAGCAAAGAAACTTTGCCGATATTTGCTTTTGCACTTTGTGAGAACCCTCAGTGTGGATGCAGTCGATGGTAGACCTCTTAGGTGTAAAACCAGACTGCTCTAGTCATTGGTAGGTGAGCAAATGATCACAGATCCTATTGAAGATGACCCTTGCAACGACCTTACCTGGCACCAAGAGCAGTGTTATCCCCCAGTAGCTGCTGCAATCCAGGCGATCACCCTTCCTTTTCCAGATAGGGAAGTCCCGTTTTTCAGTCAGTTGGGATGACGCCCGTCTCCCAGATGGAAGCAAAGATTGTTTGCAATGCCAGAAGGACAGCCTTACCACCAGCCTGGAGAAGTTCACCCCGGACACCAGAAGTCCCTGCAGCCTTCCCTACCCTCTGCTGGTTTAGCATCTGTGCAATCTCAGTAGGTTTGGATGGTTCACAGCAAATTGGAGGATCAGCCTCAAGAACCATGGACTCAGAGATGTTCAAAGTCCTAGAAGGAGGATCATCTTTAAGTAACTGCTCAAAGTAGCTAACCCAGTGGGTCACAACTGCAGCATCATCCGTAAGGACTCTTCCATCGCCCGCCCTGACTACGACTCTCCAAGGAATAGATTCAGATATGAGTAATGCATTGATTCCTCTGTAAGCAGGACGTGGGTCACTAGACCACAGATGGTGTGTCACTTGCTCACAGATTCCTCTAACAAATGTTTCCTTATCTGCCCTTAGAATCCTTGCAGCCATCCTTCTCAGTTCCTGGTACAGACTGAAGTTGCCATCAAAAAGTGCACTGCAACACCTCTCGATGATATCTACGAAACCCTGCAAGATGAAACATCTCTTTCTGGGAACACCAACAACACCAACACAACCCTCAGCAACCTTCAGGGTCTTGTCACAGAAGGTCTCCCACATCACATTATGATCAGCAGTCACACCCAAGTATGCACGTTCCTCACACAAACTGCATAAAAACTCATTAGAAACAATCTGATCTTGGAGTCTGGCCAGGTCCAGCCTCATTCTCCTGGTAGGTGGTAACCTACTAGATCAAAGCTAGAACTTGTTGCTAATCTGAAGATTGCTCAGGTTTTGTTTTTGTTTGTTTTTGTTCTTTATTTCACCTTATACAATTGTTTTTATTAGAAATCTGTTAGTTTTTGCATACCCCTTGGGGTCATCGTGCAGGGTCAGCCATTATACACCGCTCCTGCAGCAAATGCAGATTAAGGGCCTTATTCAAGAGTCCAGTAGAGTAGGATCCCTTTTAGCAGTAATGGAGATTCGAACAGGAAACATTCTGGATACCAGTGCAGATCCTTAGCCTCAGAGCCACCAAAAAAATTTGAAAAGGTCCCATTCTAAGAATCAAACTAAAAGAAGTGGTAGTTAAATGCTCAGTGCATAGATGGGTGCAAAATTGGCTTAAACACCAGAGACAAAGAATTATGGTGACACAAACCTTTTCAGAATTAGGTGATGTTAAAAGTGATGTGAATCAGGGATAAGAGCTGGAGTCATTGCTTTCTTTAATAAATATAAAGGACCTTGATCCATATTACTAACCGAGAATAAACCGGATATGGACACAGGTACATGGCATGCCCATGGACGCAGGAGACATAGTGCGCAGGCGCAGACAGCTCAACTAATGGAAATATGAAATAAAGCAACGAGCACAGACAATACGGAACCCTAACCGTCCACACTACACAGCATAGTCAAACCTGACATAGTACGGAAGGTGCGTGTGCCTACAACACGTGTCTAACACACCGCAGGCAGACCCCCGAGATGGTACAGAAGCCCCAGAGATACAGACTCCACAGCATATGTGAATCACATTACAGTAATACAATAATATGTGTACTCACAGACAAAACAAACACAACAGGCTTCGGCGTCCTGCCCCACAATCAAACTGGAGAGAGTACGGCGTCCCCAAACGTCCACAAAACACAGCATAGTCAAACCTGAGATAGTACGGAGGGCGCATGCGCCTACAACGACAACCACATGAAACACACACACGGCACCGGAGGTATAATATTAGCTCAACTAACGTAAATAAGCACCTACAACGCGTCATGGCTGAAAAACAAAGGAGCTCAACTAACGTAAATAAGAAATGAGGCAACGCGCCCATAGGTAGACCCCCACCCCAGAGTGAAACGGGAAAAGTACGGAGTCCACAAAGGTCCACCATACACAGCATAATAGTACGGAAGGCACGAGTTAGTACGAAAGCCGAAGGCGCCTACAACGCGTAATAAGAATAAACGAACGTTCCGTTTTAAACGTACGTCATCCTCACACGTCCAAACTGTAATAAGAATAAACGAACGCTCCGTATTGAACGGACGTCATCCTCACACGTCCAAACTATACAGCATAAGTGAATCACATTACAGTGATGCATTATTAACAGTACAACCACAGAAACCACTCCGTATTAACAGTAAGTGCAATTATACATATTACTAATGGTAAACAATGGAGAACTAATGGAGTCACGATCATGACTCCAAAACTATACAGCTCCACTAACGGAGCTACAAACACGAGCCCGCATGGACAAAAACAATAGACGTCGGCGCCTACAACGCGCGTCTGAAACCGCGGAAGCAAAACTGTCTCGGCTCCAAAACCAAACAGCTCGACTAACGGAGCTACAAACATATCTCATACATTCATCAATGTATTTCGGGTTACCCAACACCAGGGGTAGGCGAGCGAAGCGAGCAGGGGGCGGAGCCCCCTTCTAAGGATATAAATAACAAGCAGGTAAAGTTTGAAAATGATGGCAAACTAGGTGGAATGGTGGTTAATGGTGGTACAGCGGGTCCACGGCTCTGAATGAATGACGACTTTTTAAAAATAATTCTATTTAGCCATGTCAGTCTCCGTGGGCGTGCTCATGCAGCCTTGGGGAGTTGATGAGGTAATTGGGACGACTCACACCTGCACGTGAGGGTGCAATCACTCTCAGTTGCTCCACAGAAGTACAGGCTGGCATAAGAGACCAGGAAGAAGAAATGAATGGAAAAGAGACACATAGAGCAGAGGTTAATGGACACAAGGAAAGGCAGGAGTTGGAGTAAGCCAGCGCTTATTTAGGAAGAAGACAAGGATGGTTCTTCAGGAGGAGGCATGAGGATCACTCCTGCTGAGCAGCCTGGAGCAGGAGTGATTGTTGCGCTCGGGGATGTCTTCTCGCTGGGTGGAGCCTGGATTGGCAGTAGTGGGAGGATATTGCACTTTCACCGGGAGGAGTTTGGATTAGCAGTGTCAGGAGCAGGGTCCGGCGGAACGCCATGGATCGGACAGCGGGGACACAGGCCAGTTAAAGGGATGTCTGAGTCTGTTGGTGTAAGTCTTTGCAAGGCCTAGGAAGGATAAGGGGGGCTCTGCCCCCTGCTCGCTTCGCTCGCCTACCCCCCAGCGTTGGGTATCCTGAAATACATTAGTCGAGGTCGTTCGTCTTGGAGCCGTGCCCGCTTTGCTTGCGGCATTTCAGACAATAAACTACTATATTATCAACCTGGCTTTAGAAAGATCAATACTTTTCAAGTTTGTTGGTGGCCTCAGTTATTGAGCATAATTGTAGACTTTCCTGGACCTTCTTGTACTATATTTTTCTGCACAGTCCTCTCTTCCTTATATCTCTGCAGAGATGTGCAGCCTAATTTCCTTAAACTAAACCAACCACAGTTGAGAAGAGGGAGGTGGTTGTGACATCCTGGACTTTGTCAAAAAGAAATTCAACATAAGCTTATTAAACACAGAAACTGAGAAGGGAAACACTTAAGGACCTCTAAAATATCATCCATTCAGTTTCAAACCTGTTTAACCCAATCCTAGGGCAACAGGAAATTCAGAGAAGGACTATACAAATTATCTCCTGTAAATTTAATGTGGCAGTAGAAACTCCAATGCTCCATGGTGAGGGTAACCACTAGAGGATGTTATGACGATTCCGACTGGGTGCCTCCCACTTGCAGAATTAATGACATAACCACAATTGAAGGGATTATGTCAGACAGTTGGCCTAAGAACACGTGGCTGGAAAAGGAACACCTTATCTGCACCACTCAGCTTCATCTCATCACAACCCCCAGCAAAGAAAGTTGCCTAAAAAAAAAAGTCAATAAGTGGAGGAATGTAGGCACTGTAAATTTAGCAACACTGAACTAAATTTTAGGGGTTTTCATCATCTGAAAAACACAGTGAATTTATTATGGCAGTGTAGTCTATTTTAATATATTATTGAAACCTACTAGCTATGGTTTGTAAAGAATAAAAGTTAACCTTTTTAAGCTTTACTCAACTGAACCATGGTGGGTCTGAAACACCAGAAGATATTCCTTGCAACTTTACTGTCGCAGCCCTGTATGCTAATCTTAATTAGTTCTTTATTGTTCACTATGGGGTATACTCATCATCACAAATACTGCTATGCCTTGTTTCTTTGCTCATGTAAAAGTAAATAATAAGGAAGAGGGCCTGTAGGTCACCCATACCTTTGCAGGCACTATTGTGCATACATGACGCATACATTGCACCATTCACTGTTGTTTTACTTTAAGTAATAAAGGATTAGAAAACTGAATGAAAGTGGTAACGGTAGCACCACTACCACACAGGTTCAGTGTCCTGGGTTGCAATCTTGGCCTGGTTACTGACTATATGGATCTTTCTTCATGTATGTTAGCTTCCTTTTATATTCCAAAGATATGTGAGGTGTGGATAATTGTCAACTCTAAACTGGCCTAGCATGAATAACTGTGGGTATGTGCCCAGGAATTTATTGGCACCATGTCCAGGTTAATTATATCTTGCCCCTTCTTCTTCTTTCGGCTGCTCCCGTTAGGGGTCGCCATAGCAGATCATCTTCTTCCATATCTTTCTATCCTCTGCATCTTGTTCTGTTACACTCATCACCTGCATGTCCCCTCTCACCACATCCACAAACCTTCTCTTGGGCCTTCCTCTTTATTTCTGCCTGGCAGCTCTATTCTTAGCATCCTTCTCCCAATATACTCAGCATCTCTCCTCTGCACATGTCCAAACCAATGCAATCTCGCCTCTCTGACTTTGTCTCCCAAGTGTCCAACCTGAGCTGAACCTCTAATGTACTCATTTCTAATCCTGTCCATCCTCGTCACACCCAATGCAAATCTGCTGCCTCCAGCTCTGTCTCCTGCTTTCTAGTCAGTACCACTGTCTTCAACCCATGTAACATAGCTGGTCTCACTACCGTCCTGTAGACCTTCCCTTTCACTCTTGCTGATATCCGTCTGTCACAAATCACTCCTGACACTCTTCTCCACCCATTCCACCCTGCCTGCACTCTCTTTTTCACCTATATTCCACCAATTCCAAAAAATTTGGGATGCTGTGTAAAATGTAAATAAAAACAGAATGCAATGATTTGCAAATCTCATAAACCCATATGATATTCACAATAGAACACAGAAAACATATCAAATGTTTAAACTAAGAAAATATATCATTTTAAGAAAAAAATAAGGTAATTTTGAATTTGATGGCAGCAACACATCTCAAAAAGGTTAGGACAGGGCCATGTTTACCACTGTGTAGCATCCCCTCTTCTTTAAACAACAGTCCATAAATGTCTGGGAACTGAGGTGCCCAGTCGCTGGACTTTTGGTAGAGGACTATTGCCCCATTCTTGTCTGATATAGGATTCTAGCTACTCAACAGTTCTGGGTCTTCTTTGTCGTATTTTTCGTTTCATGATGCGCCAAATGATTTCATATGGTGAAAGGTCTGGACTGCAGGCAGGCCAGTTCAGTTCTTCTACTATGAAGCCAATATGTTGTAATAGATTTTTGACTTCGCAATTTTATATTGAGAAACATTAATCTGAAATTGTTCCACAATTTGTAGATGCAGTTTTTTGCAGATTGGTGAACCTCTGCCCATCTTTACTTCTGGGGGACTCTAAGATGCTCTTTTTATGCCCATTCATGTTACTGACCTGTTGCCAATTAACACAATTAGTTGAAAATGTTCCTCCAGCTGTTTCCTTTTAGCACCACTTACCTTTTCAGCCTTTTGTTGCCCCCATCCCAACTTTTTTGAGACATGTTGCTGCCATCAAATTCAAAAAGAGATAATATTTTTCATGAAATAGTAAAATGTCTCACTTTCAACATGTCATATGTTTTCTATGTTCTGCTGAGAATAAAATATGAGTTTATGGGATTTGCAAATCATTGCATTTTGTTTTTATTTACATTTTACACAGAGACCCAACATTTTTGGAATTGGGGTTATAGTCTGTAGCCACTGGAATCCTGAAATACTGTAGACTCAGCAGGTTTGATAATATATACAATAGACTCAGTACAGTACTTAAGAGAGAATTATTGTATAAAAAATACATATTTTTATCTAGTCTCATCAACAATTTAGCCAATTTGCCAATTCATTTATTAGATTGCAGGGCTCCATTCCCAGCAACACCAGCCACATGGCAGTAACTAGTCCTGGATGTTCCATCATTCCATTTCAGGACACACACTTGTACATTTATCTTGGGCAATTTATTTAATGTAAATGTTTTGGGTTGTAGAAGGAACCCTGAGCATCCAGAGAGCACCCAGAGAACCACCATATTGACCGGAGACGTTTCACCATTCAGTGGGACTACAAAATGTCAAAAAGGCAGCTAGGATTATAAGATTCTATAAACCAGCTGTATTTGATTAGACCTCTGAACTAACACAGCTCATCAGTTTTGTGCATAACAAGGCTACGTGCTTAGATCTAAACTCACATCTAGAAAGTGTTCTGCATGTATGTTCATAGGGTCATTATTGTCACAGGTGTAGGGTAGCTCATTTTATAACATCTATGTAAAATGTACTCTGTAAAATGAACTCTTGTTGAAGTGACTGAAGGTATATTCACCTTGTCCGTCTGTCCATCCACTTTCTAAAATAAAATTACTGACAGTCCATGACAAGGTGCACTCTCATTTATTCAAACTGGGCCAATTTAAGTGCCACAATGCTGCCCTCACTCCACTTACTGTACCGTCTTTTCAGCACTACTATCTTCTCTTCTTTTCATCTCTTTCTATGTTTTCAATCTGCAAGATAAAATGGAGTTGAGCTTCCCATGCCTCTTAATAAACTGAAAATGTAAAAGTATATTTGGAGGCACAGCACTGCTGCCTTAGAGCTCCATAGTCCTGGGCTTGACTCCTGACCTTGTCACCATTTATGTGAAATTTGCCTGCTGTGCCAATGTGTTGGGGTAATCTAGCATGCCTCCCACATGCCCAAGGCATGCATGTTAGTTTGATAGGCATCTCTGAACCAATTCCATATGACTTGCATTAGCATCTCCTGTCATGAAGTGGCGCCCAGTCCAGGATTGTTTACTAAATTGTGTCCAATTCTGTCCATATAGGCAGCAGATACCTGTGATATTCTGAAGAGTAATGGATAGTAGTAGAGTGTTGTACCGTGTTAGCCATCTTTTGATACAGGAGAAAGTAGGGTGAAATGACACCTTTTATTAGCTAACTAAATAGATTACAAATGCAAGTTTTCGAGGCAGCTAAGGCCCCTTCGTCAGGCAAGGTGTAACAAAGAAACTGAAAAATACTCTAGCTTATATTGGGACAGCAAAGTGATTTTTCCTTTCATCTTAACAACCTTTTTCTTCAAATGTTAGCAAAATTAATAAACCTTAGATGAATTAACCCTGAAAGAAGAGAACAATAAACTAATAAAATGTAGAGATAAGATAACCATCACTAGAGAAAGTCCTGTAAGGTTTTTTTGAAGTTTATTGTCTGTAAGATAGGCCACTGATGTAGTTAGCTGGTCAATCAGTCTGTTAGTCCACATATCTGGTCATAAAACTCTTGTCTCTATTCAGACCATTTTGTAGAGTATTGAATTTAAGCATAAGTTTGTATTCCCATTCTCTCCGCTCCTGTTGGGTCTTGAATTACCCATAAGCACAGTGACCCTCAGATCCTTTATGCTGTGGCCATTACTGTTAAAGTGTGCTGCCACCAGAAGATCAACACTGTTCTGATTAATATGAAATCTATGTCAGTTCATTCTCTGGCGCAATGTCTGGCCAGATTCCCCTACATACAGTCCAGTGTTGGGGCACCTTATGCAGATGGTTATGGGGCAGAGTGGTGGCTCTGAGGCTAAGGATCTGCGCTGGTATCCAGAAGGTTGCCGGTTTGAATCCCTGTCACTGCCAAAAGAGATCCTACTCTGCTGGGCCCTTGAGCAAGACCCTTAACCTGCAATTGCTCCAGAGGCACTGTACAATGGCTGACCCTGCGCTCTGACCCCAAGGGGTATGCGAAAATGAACAAATTCCTAATACAAGAAATTGTATAAGGTGAAATAAAGAACAAAAAAAAAATGATTAGGTAGACCACATTAGCAGATTTGCATGTGAACGAACCCTTTATTTTATGCTCCTGCTGGCAATGTGGTATAACTACCTGATCTGTCGTGTAGATATGTGCACAGGTGCCACACCTGTTCTGTTGCTGCTGAGCCACACATAGTGTTTCAGACAATCAGTTGTTTGAGGTTTGGTGGTTGTCTGTATGCAAGGAGGGGAGGTTCTGGGAATATGTCCTTCAGTTTATTGTCTTTCTGTACCATGAGTTGTAGCTCTTTACTTTTTGCACATATTATATAAAAAGTTTATGTGTCGTAATTTAAAGCAGGATGAAGCATAATTTACAATTTAAAATAAAATTCTACTTTTTGAATTTGTTCATATGCTGCACTGCCAGGATTACTTATTTTATATCATGAGTTGAGTATAAGGTCTGCTTGAAAACTCCTGTGAGAGTAATTCTCTATAAATTAAACACTTAAATTTATTCCAATGTATTGTCAAATAAAGACACTGGCCGCCAGACGTTTAATTTGCCTCATCCACTCCTGTCTTTTTACAAATAGATTGTATTTTGGCATTTGACAACAGACCTTGAACAGCATGTCCAATGCCACTAGGTGGTGACATACCCCCGTTCCAATTTATCATCATGCCTGATCTAAATGAATAGCACATGCTTCAGAGGATTAGCCTCATTCTGGCCTTACATGATGTTAGTATGTTTTTACTTAACTTAAAAATCTCTACACTTATCGGTAGTTGTAATAAACTATTAAGGAGCAGGCCCCTTTCATTCTGGACTGGCAGTTTGGCCACGTAGCTAAAGCATTGGACTATAAACCAAAGAGCTGATCATTCATTCTCCACCCATAACTCAAGTAAGAAATTGTTTCTCAAATTGTGCTTTAGCTGTAAAAGGTGTCCATCAATACCTTAAGGTAATATCCACTTTAGTGAGTTGTTATATTATGGAAAGGTAGCTTTCTTGAGATGCTTAGTTTTTCTTATAGATACCATATTCTGATGAATACGTTTTGAGAATTTCATGTGAGGAAGACAAGGTAAGACAGTTCTACTAAACTAATCACGGTGGCAAAGAGTGGTGAGGTGTTACATATTGTTTAGCACATGCGAGTAAAACTTTTCTATGAGGAGAATGACACTTTAAACTTATATGCCTACAGTGTGCCCCTTCCCCATTTCCCCAACACACCCCAAAATTCATCTTTCTTTGGTTTCTGTGTGTGGAACCCCATTCATCCAGCAGCCTTCCAGTCTAGTACTGTTCTCAAAGCTTCCCTCCTGTCACCATTTTTTTCATTAATTTTTTACATGCCTAATCCAATTTGTCCTGGGTATGATGTTAAACTGCATCCGGTCCTGCAAGCGGTCCTCCAACTTGCAGGGAAATCATGGAGGTTTGGTGGCAGGATTGGCACTCCAGCCACCGTAAAAAAATTTCACAAAGCTCCGAGACTACAGAAAGGACTCCTTTTTGCTCTCCGCGGGAGTAGCTCTGCTATAGCCGCCCATAGGAAGGCTACTCGCATCATGAAGGGGATGGGGGAAAGCCCTCGGGATCCCCATCCCTGGAAGAGTCGAAACCGTTGGAGAGTCAATGGGGTCAGGTCTGTTGGGGATCAGAACTGGTGTGGTGCTGAGGTGTTGCTTGCTGCACAGCAGCACTCAGGTCCCAATTTGAGGCAGCCCATACGGGTGGGCGCATGGAACATCTTGTCTCTCCGGCAAGATGATCATCTTCCTCTGCTGTCGGAGGAGTTGCATAAATTCCGCATTTCAGTGGCGGCACTCTCTGAGATGCGCAGACTGGGGACTGGGCAGATCTCTGTAGGTGGATACACCTTTATTGGTTTGGTCGGTCTGATGGCTGTCATACTCTGGGAGTAGCTATTGCTGTAGCGGATTGGCTTTTTCCGATGGTGTCTGATGTCACTCCTTTCAACGAGCATATTATGAGACTCAGATTACGGCACTCTCTGGGTGCTTTGTCTGTTGTCTCAGTGTATGCTCCAACCGCAGTGAGTGATGACTTGGTGAGGGAGACATTCTATTCGCAGCTTCACTCGGTGGTTGATGGGTGCCCGCGAGGTGACACTCCTCTGGTCATGGGTGACTTCAATGCAGCCACTGGCACTGACAGGGCTGGCTATGAGGATATTCTCTGTCCCCATGGGTCTGGTGACTGTGGTGAAAGTAGCTCCATGTTCCTTGACTTTGCAAAATGTCAGGGGCTGTGAATCGCTGGATCCTGGTTCCAGCACCCTGAACCGCATCGTTGGAACTCCAATACTGGTGGTGCAGAGAAGGAGATTGATCACATCCTCGTGGGCAGACACTTCTACAGAAGTGCCCATTTTGTGAATTCTGACCACAGACTTGTTGTTGCTACTCTTAGGATCCAGCTTAGGTCCAGTAGGTTACCACCTACTAGGAAAATGAGCCTGGACTTGGCCAGACTCCAGGACCAGGCTGTTTCTAATGAGTTTGCATGCAGTTTGTGTGAGGAACTTTCAGATTTGGGTACGACTGCCGATCCTAATGTGATGTGGGAGACCTTCTGTGACAAGACCCTGAAGGTTGCTGAGGGTTGTGTTGGTGTTACCGGTGTTCCCAGAAGGAGGTGTTTCATCTCGCAGGGCACCCTGGATATCATTGAGAGGAGTCGCAGCGCATGGCTCAATGGTAACTCTGGTCTGTACCGGGAACTCAACTCTTAAATTTACTAGTTCCAAGTAATAGTTTTAGGAGTGATGATTTGGAACCAGTATAGGTGGAAACCATTTCATTCTCATTTAAATGGACAGTTTAACATTATTTTCAAATTGACATACCTGGAGGACTTTTCTCTGTACACAGCTCCATCCCAGTGGTTGTGCTTCCCTGAGTCTCATGAGATAGCCTATGAGAGTCAAAAACAAGTCAGAGAGGGACTTGGGACTGAGAGGGACAGCTGTGAGGGCTCTGAGGGCAGATAAAGAGGTGTTTGTTAGAGGAATCTGTGAGCAAGTGACACACCATCTGTGGTCTTGCGACCCACGTGCTGCTTACAGAGGAATCGAAGCATTACACACATCTGAATCTGTTTCTCGGAGAGTCGCAGTCAGAGCAGCTGATGGAATGGTCCTTACAGATGACACTACAGTTGCGACATGCTTGGTTGGCTACTTTGAGCAATTGTTCAAAGCTGATCCTCCGGCTAGGACGTTGGATATCTCTGGATGCACTGTTCTTGAGGCTGATCCTCCAATTAGCTGTGAACCACCCAATCTCACTGAGATTGCACAGATGGTGAACCAGCTGAGGGGGGGAAAGGCTGCAGGGATCTGTAGTATTCAGGGTGAACTTCTCCAGGCTGGTGGTAAGGCTGTCCTCCTGGCATTGCAAGCAATCTTTGCTTCCATTTGGGAGACTGACATCATACCAACTGACTGGAAAACGGGACTTGTCATCCCTATCTGGAAAGGGAAGGGTGATTGCCTGGATTGCAGCAACTACTGGGGGATAACACTGCTCTTGGTGCCGGGTAAGGTCCTTCCTAGGGTCGTCCTCAATAGGATCCGTGTTCAATTGCTCACCTACCAGCGACCAGAACAGTCTGGTTTTACGCCTAAGAAGTCTACCATCAACCGCATCCTGGCACTGAGGGTTCTCATGGAGCGCAAACGCGAATATCGGCAGAGTTTCTTTGTTAGCCTTTGTCGATTTTCACAAAGTGTTCGACTCAGTTGATGGAGCTGCCCTGTGGGACATCCTGAGGATTTGCAGGATCCCCTTGAAGTTGCTGGATATCATGGCTGACCTGTACACTGGTATTGTGAGTGCTGTGCAGATTGGAGGCAGGACCTCTGCATTTTCCCAGTTGATTCTGGGGTTCATCAGGGGTGTGTTCTTGCTCCTACTCTGTTCAGTGCTTGTATGGTCTGGGTGTTGGGCAAGGTCGTGGGGTCCAGCGGCTGTGGGGCATCTGTTGGTGAGGAAAGATTCACGGATCATGACTTTGCTGACGATGCTGTGATCTTCACGGAGTCGATGGAGGCTCTGACCGGGGCGCTCGAGAGACTGAGCGAGGAGTCTGATTGTCTAGGTTTGCGAGTGTCCTGGACAAAAATCAAGATCCAGGCCTTTAATGACCTCTTGGGCACAGTCATCAGCAGTGTCTGTTTGCGGAGAGAGTGTGACCTTGTTGAAAGGTTTACTTACCTTGGCAGTGACATTCATGTCTCTGGTGACTCTTCCAATGAAGTCAGTAGATGGATTGGGAGAACATGGGGGGTCATGAGGTCACTGGAAAGGGGTGTGTGGTGCTCCTGATATCTATGCAAAAGGACGAAGTCTTTTGAGTCCTGGTGCTTCCTGTCTTGCTATATGGTTGCGAGACATGGACGCTATCTAGTGACCTGAGACGAAGACTGAACTCCTTTGGTACTGTGTCTCTCCGGAAAATCCTTGGGTACCGTTTGTTGGTTTGACTTTGTGTCGAATGAGAGGTTGCTCATGGAGTCCCGAATGAGGCACATTACGTGCATTGTGAGGGAGCGTCAGTTACAGCACTACGGCCATGGGGTGCGTTTCCTCGAGGGTGGAATCATCATGCCTGACATGCATGAGGGCAACACACTATGTTGGCAGCACTGGGCATACGAGAACATTTTTTTTTCCTCTTTGCATTTCCATGATCGTGTACAGGAAAAAGCAGACATGAAAAATGAATGGGGTGTGGTTAGGGCCAAATTATAATAGTATTATTCTATTGCAGAAAAACAGCTCTGCTGAAGGTACACATTCTCACTGCAGAGTTATAGTTTATCATCCATCCTTTGCCAACCTCCGTATGAAATAATAACTTTCCTCCAAGCACAAGGGACACACGTTTCATGCCTTGACCTCTTATCTATTTTTTATTATTAATGAATGATAAGTAAGAGTGACCTTAAAAAAGTGCACTTCGATCCTTGACTGGTGATTAATGAAACAAACAAAGAACCACTGGAAACAGCTAGGACCATAATAATAATAATAATAATAATAATAATAATCCATCTTTCTTCTAACCTGAACATTGTTATGGGAGCTGCAGCCTGTCTTGACAGTATTGGGTGCACGGCAGTGTATATGACAGCGGGGTGAAAGGTACACTTCAATGAGCTAGATATCGAATCCATATTGTCCTATACATTCCCAGGATGGCATATTAATAACCTGTATGTGACATCTGCATGGACCATGCCAAAATAAATGAAGGATTGAGAACCTGGAGAAAGCAGTTTTTGTACTTCCAGAAAAGGAAATGTCAAGAAAATGTTGTTGCTTAAATTTAGACTTCTAAAGGGTTGCCTGGGAGGTTAAAATTTGACAGGCAGCCCTGCCAGACAGAGAACTGCACCAGAAAGGCAGCCTCAGGTCTTTTATGATCTTCAAGATAATCCAGAAGTGCTTCTCAGGAATACGTGCATGACACCAGAAGTATTCCTGGGAGTGTTTTTAAAGGGGTCTCTAGATAGATAGATAGATAGATAGATAGATAGATAGATAGATAGATAGATAGATAGATAGATAGATAGATAGATAGATAGATAGATAGATAGATACTTTATTAATCCCAATGGGAAATCTACTGTCTCTCCCAAGGGAGTCTGGAGTTGAGGGCGGAGTAGTGACAAGGGGTTTATCTGCAAACTGAGGAAGGAGAAAGAGGAGACCATCGTTAGAGAAAGATGACAGGGATGAGGAGTCTGTGAGACTCATGGGGTTTTTGATGACAGTCAGGTGTGCCTTATTTCATATAATGAAGCTTAAGGGTTTACTCTTAATTGTATTTCTTTTAATTACCCATTGCCCATCCTTTTTTGATAATCTTCCTGTTATCCTTATTATGAAGGCTTGTTCATGAGCTCCCCTTCTGGTCACAACAGGAACCAACTTATGATACTTATATCATACTCACTCTTGTAACTACACAGGTCAGCTTAGGGCCATCAGTGAAATGAGTATGCAGGTCTTTGAGATGTGGAAGGATACATTATTATTATTATTATTATTATGTATGTAGAATGTGAAGTGTCAAAGAATGCAGATATGTTAAATTAAATTTCAGATATTAACAGTATAGTTGTTTTGGAGAAAGCTGGGAAGTTCTGCTTCTTTGGTGACTTGTTCAGTGCAGAGGTGTGTGGAAGAAATTCTGGTAATTGTCCTCCATTCTGACTTCTAAAGGGGCCACTTTGGCATTAAAGGGGATAATGAAAGGTACTGTACTGTTAGGATACGGTGCTGCACACTTGGCCATGAATTAGATTAAGTAGGTTTTAGAAGTCTATGTTATAACAATATTAAACCATGTCAGTGCAGATGCCTCTGTTAGTTGTGAACTAACACAAGATCAAGAATGTACAGGGCAATAAGCTGTGGCTTAGAGAGACTGCCAATAAGCCTTGGCTCCTGGTTTTGTCATTCACATCCTCAGTTGTTGTTAAAGAGAATTGCTCAATCAAGGCAATTATTGTTAATGCAACATACCTTGTTAACTTCCTTTTTAACATTAGAACATTAGAAAAATCTAGACGAGAATAGGCCATTCAGTACAACAAAGCTCGCCAGTCCTATCCACTTAATTCGTATAAAAAACATCAAGTCTAATTTTGAAAGTCCCTAAAGTCCTAATGTCTACCACACTACTTGGTAACATATTCCATAAGTCTGTGGTTCTCTGTGAAAAGAAAAACTTCCTAATGTATGTGCGAAATTTACCCTTAATAAGTTTCCAGCTGTGTCCCTGTGTTAGGTGCATTGGCGATTCTAAATTGTCCCTAGTGTGTGCTTGGTGTGTGTATGTGTGCCCTGCGGTGGGCTGGCACCCTCCCCGGGGTTTGTTTCCTGCCTTGCGCCCTGTGTTGCCCGGGATTGGCTCCATCAGACCCCCGTGACCCTGTAGTTAGGATACAGCGGGTTGGATAATGGATGGATGGATGGATGATTATATGTCATCAAAGAATGGCTAAGATCTAATAAACAAGATGCTATAAGTAAGAAAGTTTGTCTGTCCCGATGTCCATCACAATGCAGTCACCAAGTGAGAGGAAGAGTAAATATCCAAAAACTATAATTTTGGTGATTAATAAATGAGAAGTCAAGCAATATGATGGCTTTTATTGGCTAACTATCCATCCATCCATTTTCCAACCCGCTGAATCCGAACACAGGGTCACGGGGGTCTGCTGGAGCCAATCCCAGCCAACACAGGGCACAAGGCAGGAAACAATCCCGGGCAGGGTGCCAACCCACCGCAGGACACACACAAACACCAAGCACACACTAGGGCCAATTCAGAATCGCCAATCCACCTAACCTGCATGTCTTTGGACTGTGGGAGGAAACCGGAGCGCCTGGAGGAAACCCACGCAGACACAGGGAGAACATGCAAACTCCACGCAGGGTGGACCCGGGAAGCGAACCCGGGTCTCCTAACTGCGAGGCAGCAGCGCTACCACTGCGCCACCGTGCCGCCCTATTGGCTAACTATTTTTTGTTAAATTTTAGCATCAGTTTAACTTCCCATTCTTTTCTCTCTTGCTGTGTTTTGGAGTTACCCATAAGCACTGTGATTTTAAAGTCCATGGTTTCTGAAGTTATCTCCTACAGGAACATCCCTGTTGCCATGCTTAATGTTAAACCCGTGTAAACTCATTATTTATGTGGTATTTTTGAATGGGCGTTCAAGTCGGGGTCTGATTTTATGATCGATTTTTCGGGTTTCAAGACCCGACTTATACGCGAGTATATACGGTAATAAAAAAAATGTCAATATGTGAACATGATTAAAAAAATTAAGGAAAACCCTAAATCAGTAAATTCTAATTTATTTTGTAAAAGAATTATATACCATGGTTGTGAGAAATGTGGCAACACTGTCACGTCATCCACATGTACTCGAGGCTACTATTCTAACTGGAATCAGAAAGGGAGAGGATGTTTTCATTCCACATATACCAATGAACTCCCTTTCAAATTCAAATGACTTTAATTTCCAGTATGTCTTGCATTTGCAATATCCATAAATTAGGCACAAGGACAATCACTTAAAGTTTCTGGAGTTTACCTCAAAGAACCGTGCTTTTCACATGGCCAGCTATACATTGCATGTTCCAGAGTAGGATCAGAAAAGAATTTATAAGTTCTTGCTCAAAATGGCAAAATGAAAAATGCTGTGTATCATAAGGCACAATAAATGCCTTAGCAACTATCAGTCAGTCAGTCATTCTCCAACCTGCTATATCCTAACACAGGGTCATGGGGGTCTGCTGGAACCAAACACCAGCCAACACAAGGTGCAAGGCAGGAACAAATCTCCGGGCAGGGCACCAGCCCACCGCAGGACACACACCCACACACCAAGCACACACTAGGGACAATTTAGGATAAACAATGCACCTAACCTGCACGTCTTTGAACAGTGGGAGGAAACTGGAGCACCCGGAGGAAACCCACGCAGACACGGGGAGAACATGCAAACTCCACACAGGGAGGACCTGGGAAGTGAACCCAGGTCTCCTTACTGCAAGGCAGCAGCGCTACCACTGTACCACCGTGCAGTCCCAACTATAATCAATAATTTGTTAATAGTGGAAGTTTGGCTTTTGAGCAATATTCAGATAATAAATTAATTGCCAAATAATAAATAGAAACTGTTTCACTTTTTTTCCAACCCTAGCATCCCCGCTAGTTGTTACTATACATCATAACACAACATTCTCAAACCTGCTTAATCGGATTCAAAGCCAGTTCAGAACTCCTGTTTAACCAATATGTCGTTAGGATGTGGAAGGGAAATCCCATCTTTCTAATTAAAAATGTGCAAATTACACTCAGACAAAAACTGAGAGTGTGATTCAAATCTAGGACTGTGGATCCATGAGGCAGTTAAAACAATTAAACAGGAATAGCAAGCATGAAAAAGATGCTGGAAGTCCACCTGAGAAAAAATAAGGAGCTATAAGGGTTTATAGAGTTAATATGGTCTTGTGTACAGAGTACAGGAAAATTGTTAAGTTGACTTCAAGTCAGAGGGGATGTCAAACTTGATGACTGTAGTTGTTAATCTTGTCACCCAGGGATGTCAGATTGCACAACTAGTTTACTGGGTTCGACAAATTATACCACTCAGCTACAACTTTCCAGTACAGTTTCAAAAGAAGTATCACAAGCTCACCAATAACTTGTTGCCTGACAAAAGGCAGTGCTGTACATATGCTTTCCAGAGAAGGAGAGTCTACCATTGACCGCATCCTGGTGCTGAGGGTACTCATGGAGCGCAAACGCGAATATCGGCAGAGTTTCTTTGCAGCCTTTGTCGATTTTCGCAAAGCGTTTGACTCAGATAATTGAGCTGCCCTGTGGGACATCCTGAGGACTCGTGGGAGCCCCTCGAGGTTGCTGGATATCATGGCCGGCCTGTACACTGGTATTGTAAGTGCTGTGCAGAGTGGAGGCAGGACCTCTGTGTTTTTCCCAGTTGATTCTGGGGTTCATCAGGGGTGTGTTCTTGCTCCTACTCTGTTCAATGCTTGTATGGACTGGGTGTTGGGCAAGGTCGTGGGGTCCAGCGGCTGTGGGGCATCTGTTGGTGAAGAAAGGTTCATGGATCTTGACTTTGCTGATGATGCTGTGATCTTCGCGGAGTCAATGGAGGCTCTGATCGGGGCACTAGAGAGACTGAGTGAGGAGTCTGAGTGTCTGGGCTTGCGAGTGTCCTGGATAAAAACCAAGATCCAGGCCTTTAATGACCTCTTGGCCACAGCCATCAGCAGTGTGTCTGTTTGCAGAGAGAGTGTTGACTTTGTTGAAAGGTTTACTTACCATGACTCTTCCTATGAGGTCAGTAGACGGATTGGGAGAGCATGGGGGGTCATGAGGTCGCTGGAAAGGGGTGTGTGGCACTCCTGATATCTATGCAAAAGGACGAAGGTCCAAGTCTTTAGAGTCCTGGTGCTTCCTGTCATGCTATATGGTTGCGAGACATGGACGCTATCCAGTGACCTGAGACAAAGGCTGTACTCCTTTGGTACTGTGTCTCTCCGGAAAACCCTTGGGTACCGTTGGTTTGACTTTGTGTCGAATGAGAGGTTGCTCATGGAGTCCCGAATGAGGCACATTACCTGCATTGTGAGGGAGCGTCAGTTACGGCACTACGGCTATGTGACGCATTTCTCCAAGGGTAGAATCATCATGCCTGACATGCATGAAGGCAACACACTATGTTGGCAGCACTGGGCATACGAAAACATTTTTTCAGCTACAACTTTCCAGTACAGTTTCAAAATTCAAAAGTATCACAAGCTCACCAATAACTTGTTGCCTGACAAAAGGCAGTGCTGTAAATATGCTTTCCAGAGAAGGAGAGTTCATCCACATGAGACCTCAGGCAGATGAGCTTTTCTTCTGATCTTTGTAAGGTCTAAACCACCTGTGTTCCTTATTCCTCTTAGCTGCATTATATGTATTGTCCTTCTGTTTGAACACTCACTGCTTCTCAACTGTCACACACACCGTGCCTGCCCATCACAGACCGGATAGACTGAAATCGGTGGATATGTCAGGCTACAGACCTAAAGGTCACAGGAGAGTGCCATGACTGCCACCAACATGGTAAGATTATGTAAATGAAATCTGTGACTGAAAATCGTTAAAAGAAGTCAAGTAATGCAACAGGGCCTTTAGTTGCATAAGCTAATTGACATACAACATGTTGCTGTTCTACATCACAATGGTTTATTGGAATAATGACCTTACTTACAAAATGGACCTTGGCCTCCATATTAATTGTGGTGTTTACCACAGTGAAACATGGCAGTGGTAGCATTAAGCTATATGAATTTAGATCAGGGGTCCCCAGCTCCGGTCCTGGATTAATTAATTCAAAAAGAGGATAATTAGGAGCAAAAACAGGTCACTGATTAAGAAAAAGATTAGAATGAAAACCTGCTGCCACTTGGGCCCTCCATGACAGGAGTTGGGTACCCCTGACTCAGATATAAGGTAACAGAGATGTAGCAGAAGGTAGAGAGGTCAGAAGAAAATCTGTTTTAAGAGACATAGGGCTTGATTAATGGTATATGCTGTATGTTAAGATTCCATATTGTGATGCTATACTGGGGGGGGGGGTTCTAAGACTTTTTAGAGTTACCAAATTATGATAATACATTAGTCCAATTCATTCCATTCATGTGCATTTCTGGTTGAAGTTTCTGGTGGAAACGTAAGGTCTCTGTACACAAGCAAGTAAACATTTTACTGTACTGTTTACACATGTCATTAACCTTGACCTGACTTGTTTGGATTCTCTGTTCGATCCACACAGAGTGATTTCAGGTTCATTCTATTTTTTTTTTGTGGAAAGATAAATAGTAAAGAATACACATTAAGCAAGTATCATTTTTCTCCAACTATAATGAAACCATAAAAGCACACTTCTGACTTCTTCTTCTTTCGGCTGCTCCCATTAGGGGTTGCCACAGTGGATCATTTTCTTCCATATCTTTCTGTCTTCTGCATGTTGCTCTGTTACACCCATCACCTGCATGTCCTCTCTCACCACATCCATAAACCTTCTCTTAGACCTTCCTCTTTTCCTCTTTCCTGGCAGCTCTATCCCTAACATCCTTTTCCCAATATACCCAGCATCTCTCCTCTGCACATGTCCAAACCAACACAATCTCACCTCTCTGACTTTGTCTCCCAACCTTCCAACCTGAGCTGACCCTCTGATGTACTCATTTCTAATCCTATCCATCCTTGTCACACCCAGTGCATATCTTAACATCTTTAACTCTGCCAACTCCAGCAGTGTCTCCTACGTTCTGGTCAGTGCCACCGTCTCCAACCCATATAACATAGCTGGTCTCACTACCATCCTGTAGACCTTCCTGTTCAGTCATGCTGATACCCATCTGTCAAAAATCACTCCTGACACTCTTCTCCACTCATTCCACCCTGCCTGCACTCTCTTTTTCACCTCTCTTCCACAATCCCCGTTACTCTGAATTGTTGATCCCAGGTATTTAAACTCATCTACCTTCACCAACTCTACTCCCTGCATCCTCACCATTCCACAGGGACTCCTGTCTAATCTCGTCTGTCAACCTGTCCATCACCATGGCAAATAAGAAAGGGCTCAGAGCCGATCCCTGATGTAATCCCACCTCCACCTTGAATGCATCCGTCACTCCTACCACAGACCTCACCACTGTCACACTTCCCTCGTACATTTCCTGTAAAACTCTTCTCTGCCACTCCCGACTTCCTCATACAATACCACAACTCCTCTCGAGGCACCCTGTCATATGCTTTCTCCAGGTCCACAAAGACACAATGCAACTCCTTCTGGCCTTCTCTATACTTCTTCATCAACACCCTCAGAGCAAACATTGCATCTGTGGTGCTCTTTCCTGGCATGAAACCATACTGCTGCTCACGAATCAGCACCTCCCTTCTTAACGCAGCTTCCACTACTCTTTCCCATAACTTCATGCTGTGGCTCATCAATTGTATCACCCTATAGTTACTAGAGCTCTACACATCCCCCTAATTCTTAAAAATCGGTACCAGTACACTTCTTCTCCACTCCTCAGGCATCCTCTCACTTTCTAAGATTCCATTAAACAGACTGGTTAAAAACTCCACTGTCATCTCTCCTAAACACCTCCATGCTTCCACAGATATATCATCTGGACCAACGGCCTTCCAATTCTAATCCTTTGCACTTCCTGATTCACTATTTCCACATCATCCAACCTTCTCTCTCTCTCATTCTCTTCATTCATCAGCCTCTCAAAGTACTCTTTCCATCTGCTCAACACATCCTCCTCACTTGTGAGTATGTTTCCATCTTTATCCTTTATCACCCTAACCTGCTGCACATCTTTCCCAGTTCGGTCCCTCTGTCTAGTCAATCGGTACAGGTCTTTTTCTCCCTTCTTAGTGTCCAGCCTCTCATACAACTCATCATACACCTTTTCTTTAGCCTTCGCCACCTCTCTCTTCACCTTGCGCCTTATCTCCTTGTACTCTTGTCTACTCTCTGCATCTCTCAGACTATCCCACTTCTTCTTCGCCATCCTCTTCCTCTGAATACTCTCCTGTACTTCCCCATTCCACCACCAGGTTTCCTTTTCCTCCTTCCTCTGTCCAGTTGTCATGCCAAGCACCCTTCTTGCTGTCACTCTTACTACTTTTGCTGCAGTTGCTTAGCTGTATGGCAACGCTTCACTGCCACCCAGTGCCTGTCTTATTTCCTCCCTAAACTCAACCTTGCAGTATTCCTTTTTCAACTTCCACCATTTGATCCTTTGCTCTGCCATCCCTCTCCTCCTCTTCTTCTTGATCTCCAACGTCATCCTACTGACCACCACCCTATGCTGCCTAACTACACTTTCTCCTGCCACTACTTTGCAGTGTTTAATCTTCTTCAAATTGAATCTTCTGCATAGGATATAATCCACCTGTGTGCATCTTCCTCCACTCTTGTATGGTACCCTATGTTCCTCCCTCTTCTTAAAATACGTATTCAACACAGTCATGTCCATCCTTTTTGCAAAATCCACTATCCTCTGACCTTCTTCATTCCTTTCCTTGACACCATATCTACCCATCACCTACTCGTCTCCTCTGTTCCCTTCACCAACATGTCCATTGAAATCCGCTCCAATCACCACTTTCTGTCCCTTGGGTACACTGTCCATCCAAAAATGGACTCCAAAAATCTTCTTTCTCATCTATTGAATACCAAACCTACGGGGCATATGCACTAACAACATTCATCATCACACGTCCAATTTCCAGCTTCATAATCATTACTCTGTCTGACACTCTTTTCATCTCCAGAACACTTTTGACATACTGTTCCTTCAGAATAACCCCTACTCCATTTCTCCTCCTATCCAAACCATGATAGAACAATTTGAATCCACCTCCGATCCACATGGCCTTACTCCCCTTCCATTTAGTCTCTTGCACGCACAATATATCAACTTTCCTTCTCTCCATCATATCGGCTAACTCTCTCCCCTTACCAGTCATACTGCCAACATTCAAAGTTCCTACCCTCAGTTCCACTCTCTTTAGCTTCCTCCTGACCTTCTGCCTCTGGACATGCCCCCACTCCCTCTTCTTCTCCTTCTTCGGCCAACATCAGCCCAATTTCCGCCCGCACCCTGTTGGCTAACAGTACTGGTGGCAGCCGTTGTTAACCTGGGCCTCGACCAATCCAGTATGGAAATTTGTATCGTTGTCCGCATATTGATCTGGCAAAATTTTATACCGAATGCCCTTCCTGACATAACCCTCCCCATTTATCCAGGCTTGGGACCGGCACGAAGAACCACACTGGTTTGTGCATTCGCTGTGGCTGGGTTAAAAGAACACTTCTGACCGAGCCAATTAATTTTATTTAGTGTGTAAAAATGGGTGTGCTGGGTCAATGTTATATCCCATCTTGGCAAATCTCAGTAACAAGGACACCTCTGAATTGTCCTGCTAGATGCCACTGCTTGGAATGGCATTACCCACTGGGAAGCTTAAACTGTACATGTTTGTCATAGCACAGGAATAACGCATGACATCATAAGATGCGAAAAAGTATAGGGGCAAAAATTTCAGATCATCATTGTACGAGTCATTCTGTTATATTTACAGTGACTCGACTTATAGCATCTAATGTTCAGGAGTTAGTGGAAAAGCACTCCTGTTAATGTACACACTATAAAAACCTGATTGCACACTGCAGAAAGAACAAATGCTGACATGTTGACACCATATGGTACGTGCTCACTGCTTGCTACTCTCTGGTACTTCTTTTTGAAGGTACTTTTTTTTATCAGGCCTCCTCTGCTCACAAAGCTCAATATTTTGCAGGAATACACGTCTGGCTCTGTTTGGGGCCCATGGGGTTAAAGTAGGGATGGCCAGCATTCTGGCTTGTTTACTCACTCACGATTGGTGGAATGGGAGCCATGTGAGGCTTCCTTTCATTGTGAAAGGTGTCAGAGACAATCACTGACAAGCATAAAGACCCCCAACTTCTTAGCATCATACAGAAAAAACGCAAAAGAAAGGGAGAAGTGTGAAGAGGACCTAAACAGCTATCATGGGGCACGCTGGCCAACTGATTTTGTCCCTGCTTGTGGTGGGCTTTTTAAAGCCCTGTGAAGCTATAGGAGACATGAAGGTAAGAGCTGACTGGCTCAACTCTGCTTATTTTTCAATTTATCTACCTCAGTAAGCTTTTTGAAAATGAATATTTACCTTATAACAGATGTCACCTAGATCAGCCTGAAAATGATATCAAATTACCTTGCGGAAGCTGTCATGTGATCCATTACCAAGAGAATTTTAAGCACAATTCTTATGTTTCTGCAAATTCACTGAATTAGTGTTAGCTCTCATATTTGTATTATCATGTAAATTTACACAACACTACAAAACAGAAGGGCTATCATATGTTCAAATCTGATTGCAGATCATTTTATCTATCAGGTACAATGTATGTAGTGACAACTGCTGTGCCAAATAAGGGTCAGATAATAATTGGGTGTCTGCTTCACTACTGTGCAGAGGAGTTCTCTCCAATATTTCACTCCGTATTTGAAATATCTTTAGATTTACAGCAAATGCTCAGCCTAAGGAAACAGGCAACTGTTATTCCTTTGGCAAAAACTGCTCACCCCAAAGCATTAAGTGACTTTAGACTGGTGGCATTAACTTGATATATCATGAAATCCTTTGAGAAGTTAATTAAGAGACAACTGTTTAACAAACCCCAGCCCAATCTGGACCCTTACCAATCTGCATACAGAGCAAAGAGGTGTGTGGAGGATTACACAGCAGCACACACTTCTGAATTTACTGTATGAGCACTTGGAAGGATAAAAAAACAAGCAAAATTGGTATTTATAGACTTTTTGTCAGCTTTTAACACAATCCAGCCCCACAGTTTAGTTAACAAACTGATTGATCAGTTCTGTTTGGACCCTGACTTGGTGAGGTGGATTCTGGACTTTTTAATAAGCAGAGCACAAAGAGTGTAAATGGCTGCTTCTCTAATAGCCTAAGTGCATCTGTTGGTACACAGCAAGGTTGCTGCCTATCTCCTCTTTTTTATCTTATATACAAATGACTGCAGGAGTTTACACAAGGATAGACATATCCTGAAATTTGGAGATGACTTTGTTATTGTGAAGTCTTTTACATGATAAGGATGACAGCCATGGACCTGTTGTCGATGAGTTTGTACAATGGCACGGTCACTCCAATTCACAATTGAATATTTCAAAGACACAAGATATGGTTGTAGATTTCAGGTGCTCCTCACCATCTACAATTTCAATTTTAAATAAAAAAGTGTGGAGATGGTACAGCAATACAAATATCTGGGAACAATTAATGATAACAAACTAAACTTTGATCTTAACACACAGCGAATCTGTAAAAAGGGTCAGTCACAACTTTTCTTTCTTAGGAAATTCAACTGTTTTAAAGTTGACAAAACCATAATGGCACTCTTTTATAAGTCCTTTATTGAATCCATTGTTACATTTGCTTTTAACTGTTGGTTTGATGACCTCCGCAATAAGAATATAGACCATCTCAACAACATTGTGAAACTTAGCAGTAAAATTATTGGTTCACAGCAGGCCTCCATCACTGAAATGGATGGCAAACAGGTTAGAAAGAAAGCCAAGTGAGTTCTGTCAGACAGTAGCCATCCCCTTTTCTCTAAATTCCAGCTGTTGCCATCAGGCTGCAGATTTAGGTTTCCAAAAGTAAACAGTAACAGGTTTAAAAACTCTTTTATTCCTAGAGCTATACACATTTTATTTTCTGTTACTTCTAGGGATGCTGCTAAATGTGAAATCCTGTATTATTGTTTTGTGTTCTGTTAAAAGTATTTATTCTTCATTATACTATTCTTGACTCTGTGTTTATCTAATAACATTGGTTGTCAAATGTCGCGTCTTTGTTTATTTGTTTGATTTCTGTAACAATGACTTCTATTATTTATACACTCCTGCTGCAAAAAAATTTAGCTCTGGGATAATAAAGTCTACCTAAATCTAAATAAGTGCGCTCTGGAAGTTTAACTGGTTTAAGATCACAATGTCATTTATATTGGGTCAGACATTTAAGCAAAAAAGAGAGACACACATGCGCACACATGTACTGAGCATTTCTAGTTGGACTATCCCATGAACTGCCTTTAATCTCTGTGCATTTCTTTCTCCAGATATTTCTTACAGAAATCAGATTTATTTTGCTATAAATGCATTTGTTTGCACAATTTGCTTTGTAAGGAATTACAAAGTTTTTGAATACCAAAAAGTGCATCAAAAACTGAATGGATGGTTGGACATTATGTTCCTATAAAAAATGGCCCCACATGCAGGGTTTACTGCTTATGTTATAATGAGGTGTCTGACTGGCAAGAGGTTAAAAAGTGGAAAGTCACGACAAAAGATGGCACAAAGCAGGGGAGAATCTGCAAAATACAGAATACCACATTGGTCATGAAAGAGATATTCTCCAAACCAGTGTGGAAAGACAGGGGCAACAGGGTGGCATTTACCCCATGTCATGCATGATACCCTGAAAGTAAACCCTTTTAGGATATCAGAGAAAGAGAAACTCCAGGATTTTAGCGGGCAGTCAACTAAGCAAAGTCTTACTGTGTGGGACTCTGCACCTAAAGTGAGAGAAGCTATGTAGAGCTGCTAAGAGGTCACACGATCTCATGACCAGTAGGCAGCAGTATGGAGTACCTGGTTGGGAAAGTTCAAGATCAGTTTACCTTTCAAGGTTGAGACACTTAAGACTAGAAAGAGGCTACTAATGCCATTGGGCATTGCCTCCTGGGACAGAATGGACATAACATACCTTGTCTTGAACACCTATCTCTTTAAGGGGATCTGTGGCATGTTAATACAGGGACATTAGGGACAAAATATAGATGTTCTATGTTGGTATCCTTGCAACTAAATTGGGCCACAACTGATATCAAAAGTAATTCTAGAGGTTGGCCTAGGAGTGACATTTGGATGCATCTACAGATCTGATCAGTTTGTACTGTTTATATAGTCCTTTCACATTTACTGTCTCTTCTCTCTGCCTTGTTGTTTCCAGCCTTACTGTACATAATTTTCATGCGTTTCAAAGTTGTTGATATTTTTCCGGCTGTGGACAAACTCCAGAAGGGCCCAATGTGTGCACTTTTTTATATGTTCATATGCAGTCAGCCACATCACATTCCTTAGTCTTCCTTTGCCCTTAATGTTGAAATGGCTTACATGCAGGTACAGTACTTTTAAGGTTACATATTTTGTGAAGATACCTCCGAAAGTGTTTTTTTCCTTGTCTGCTTTACTTGGTGAAGATTGAATTTGTGATGGAATGAGCAGGTCCCACCAAACTACCATCACCCTGATAACCATTAACTGTTATTTCTGGGAATAATCCTGATAGATAGATAGATAGATAGATAGATAGATAGATAGATAGATAGATAGATAGATAGATAGATAGATAGATAGATAGATAGATAGATAGATAGATAGATAGATAGATAGATAGATAGATAGATAGATAGAACTTTTTTGTCCTCAGGGGAAATGTAGCTTTTATGGATATCATCCCTTGCTCAAGTGTACTCTGATTATGCCTGGAGGTGGATCCTGGGGACAGCTTTAATGAATGCCCACATGATCACAGCTGGCCCCTGTACATTTTTATCATGATTACATAATGGGTTTATGACTTTTACCCTGGTCATTATTTAAGTATATTTAATGTTATGTGACAGTGAGTTGGAAATTGACATGTACACTTGAAAGACTACTTTAAAGTGTAATACTTTATACACTATAGCAGATCATCTGCTGCAGGTCCACACCAGGGTTATTTATGAGTGTTGACCACTTCACCCTGTCAAAGACAGCCAATGTCACAGTCCTGGTTTTAGCTGCCTGTGCATAGAATCATATTTGTGTGCAAAGGTGAGGTGGGGATGTAGCTTGACCAATATCATTATCTCGAGATGCCTATCCATCCACCCATATACTTTGAATCCTACCTATGCAGTTCAGGGTCATGGAGACCTGATGTCAGACCTGACAGCACTGGGTATAAACTAACCACAGCAATAGAGTTTCCATTTAGCTTAATGTATACAGCTATAGTACATTATATGAAAAACCAAGAGAGAATGTGAGAACTCCAACAAGAAAGTGACTAGGCTAGGATTAGAACCTGGAACTCAGGAGCTGTCATGAAGCAGTGCTAATAACTGTGCCACTATGTCATCTATAACGATTCGATTGACTGGTGCTCAGTCTTAGCTATACATTGTGATGGATGGCCGGCAGCTCAACCCGGACGAAAACCCCAGGACATTAGATGGAGACTTCCCTGAAGCTTAACGGTGCCCCAGATTCCCGCAGGGCACTATGGGAGACGGAGTTCGGCTTCACAGCCCTGCTGGATACCGTGGGTGCTGCCAGGGGATGCCGCAGGGAGACATGGGGATTTCTGTTTCCAATATAGCCTGGAAGTACTCCCAAGTCATGGGGATGGAAGGATAGAAGTACTTCCAGGCTGAAGAAAATACAAGTCTCCATGTGACCTGGAAGTGCTGGTGAATCACATGGACGGAAGGACAAAAGCACTTCCAAGTCAAGAACTATATAAAGGACTAGTGAAGACCCAGCAAGTGAGCCAGAGTTGGGAGGGGTGTAACAGAGCTTGCTGGGAAGTGTAGTGCAGATAATTGTATTATTTAGTGTTGTATTGCCTGTTTAATGTGGCTGTGGTGCTTTGAAGGCACATTACAATGAGGAAAAAGAAAATAAAATACTTCTTGGTGCATTTACCTGGTGTCTTGGCATTTGTCTATTGGGTTTGAGGAGCAATAGCGCCCTCTAGTGTCACAACATAAATATGTTCAGACTTGCATACCTTGGAAATAATAAGGATTAAAAGTTAAGCTTTTCATGTATATCATAAATTTCTCAAACTTGTTAAATTTAATTTACTGTTGTGGGGACTTTAGTCTATCCTAGTAGCACTGGGCAAAAGGAAGGAACCAACACTGGATGGGGAGCCAGTCCATTTTTGGAGATGTGAGAGGGAAAACCTGTGCAAACATGCAAACTCCACACAGACAACTGGATGCATGTTTCGATCCCAGGACCCTAGAAATGAGTTGTAGCATTGCTAATAACCACTGTTCCAAATCCTTTTAATATACAGTGCACTCTGTAAAGTTTGATTTACCTTGCTGCTCCACAGTTAAAAATTACAAATCAAACAATTCAGATGGGATTAAAGTGCACATTGCAGACTTTCATTTAAGGGTATATGCATACATTTTGGTCACACCATGTAGAAATGACAACAGTTTTTCTACACGGTCCTCCCGTTTCAGGGCACCATAATGTTTAGGACAATTGATGTCCCAGGTATTTGTGATTCCTCAGGTGTGTCTCATTCCGTCATTAGTGCTGCCATACTACCTTTGAAGTCTGTAGTTATCATTGTTCAAGGACCACAACAGTGTCATTGAAAGCCAAAAAAAGCCATTATGAGTTTGAAAAACAAGAATAAACACAATTAGAGACATGTGTAAAACCTTAGGAACACCAAAATCAACTGTCTGGAATATCACAAAGTAGAAAGAATGCACTGGTGAGCTCATTAATCTCAAAGGGACTGGTAGGCCAAGGAAGACCTCCACTGTCAATGACAGAAGAATCCTCACTATGGTAAGATAAAGCTCCAAAGGCCTGTCTGACAGATCAGAAACAGTCTTCAGGGGGCAGATATGTATGTATCAGAGACGACTATCTGCAGAAGGCTTCATGAAGAGAAATACAGAGACCAGACTGCTCGATGAAAACCATTACTCTGCCACAAAAACAGGATGGCCAGATTCCAGGAAATGACTTAAAAGACCCTGCAGAATTATGGAAAAAGCTCTTGTGGACAGACGAGACAAAGATGAACTTGTATAAGAGGGATAGCAAGAACAAAGCTTGGTGGTTAAAAGGTACTGTCCAAGATCCAAAGCAGATCACCTCATCTGTTAAACATGGTGGTGGGGGTGTTATGGTTTGGGCATGTATGGCTGCCACAGGTACTGGCACACTTGTCTTCATTTCTTCATTGATGATGGAACGGCTGACAGCAGTCACACAATGAATTCTGAGGTGTACAGAAATGTCTTATCTTCTCAAGTTCATGTAAATGCCTCCAAACTCACTGGACTGTGCTTCAACCTACCACATGATAATAATCATAAACATACTGCTAAGGCAACAAAGGAGTTTTACATAGGTAATAAAAGGAAAATTCTTGAATTGCCAAGCCAGTCGTCTGATTTAAATCTAATTGAGCATGCCTTCCACATGCTGAGGAGAAAATATAAGGCGAGAAGCCTCTGAAACAAGCAGGAGCTGAACATGACTGCATTAGAGGCCTGGCAGAGCATCACTAGAGTAGATCCTCAGCACCTGGTGATGTCTATGAATCACAGACTTCAAGCAGTCATTGCATGCAATAGATACACAACAAAATACACTACTAAATATGCCTGCATTAATAGATCTGCCATTTCTATATCCTAAAATCCAAAATATTTATAAAAAATGTTGTCATTTCTATATGGTGTGACTGAAATGCTTGCAAATACCCTTAAAGGAAAATCTGCAATGGGCACTTTAATCATGTCTGAATTATTTGATTTGTAATTTTAATTGTGGAGAATGGGGATAAATCAAGGATAAATGTGTGTTTGTGCCAGACATTATGCAGGGCACTGTAAGTTTTCTAAAGTTAATGATAAAAAAACTAAGAACCTAAGTCTTTATCTGTATCTTTGAGTAGGTAAACAGACTGTGTTGATTTTAGATGCCAAATTAAGCAATAAGGTCAGAAGAACTTCTAAAGAAAAGTAAACACACAAAATGCACAGAGACACTCTGTTTAGCTGAGAGGCCATAGAGGGCAGCCAGATGTGTAGGATGGGATTATATAAGGCATGGGATGAGAGAGGCAAACTAGAGCTGGAGCTGCCAGATTTCTCTTCATGTGTTGCCTGTATATGTGGACATGTACAGCACCACCAAAGAGGCAAAAGAGCAGCACAGAAAACAGGCTACATTGCCCTCTAGTGGACGTCAAAAGTACTACATTGTGCAGCAGTGCTCTCCAAAGAAGATGCATCAGTAGAATAAATCATATACTGCACAGAAGTCTCAGGAACAGTTTCAGACATTTACTGTAGCTTAAAAGTTAAAATGCTCAACTAGACATTGCAAGTGGCAGGTTCTCTGATCTACAGGGCGGTCTAGCCCATCTCAAATAGCCTCAAAAAGAAGTATCCTGCACTATATAGCGCTTTGAGTACTGAGAAAAGCGCTATATAAATGTAATGAATTATCATTATTATTATTATTATTATTATATATGTAAAGCACTTTGGGATGAAAGATGCAATGAAGAAATTAAGATTAAGATGAGTATTTGTCAAATATGTCAGAGCTAGTGAAAGTCAAAGTCAGGCATAATCATAAGCTGCATGCATTTTCAGCACCTAGCAACCAGGTGCCATAGGAACAGCTCACAGCTGGAATGGAGAGCACCGAGCACTTTCAAGTGAGTCTCAGTAGTTGATCTTTAGATGTCTCAGGGCTGGAGAGAACAAGACAGAACTGAGAGCTCATAGAATATATGGGTCCTCAAGCATGTCCATTGAGTACATTAGACTCGTATTAGTAACCTTGTTTAATTAGTGTACTGAAATGCAGAGTTAAAGCAGCCCAGTTTAGAAGAGCTTTCAGCAGGAAATGCATTTCATTTCTTTAAGTAAAAGGTTAAAGATACGTTGGGCCTGTTTGTATTTATTACTACAGATATTGAACTTAAATTTTTGACTACTGAGTTGTGTTAAATTTCAGCAGCCTTTACTATTGTATTTGCCAGCTTCTAACACACTCCTCTCATTCACAGTCACATGCAGCCTGTGCCTGTCCAAGCGGCAGTTCCTGCAGAACATTGTTTAATTTAAGAAATACATAAATCAGTTGAATGATATTTTAATTGTTAGGTTAATATATTTTTTAAAATATACTGCAATTTACAAAAATAAGAAAATCTAAAATATATTGGTATTTTATATGATAACTAGTCCTTACAGTAATTTTAGAAAAATATATTACATCATACAAAAATTAGAAAATCTAAAATATATTGTACAGTATATGATAACCTGCCCTTACACTACATTTTTCAAAATGTTTCTTATAGTAAATTATTCCTACTTTTTAAAAAATTTATTTGTATATTTTGGAAAAATATACTGCAATATACAAAAAAATCAGTATGTTACAATATATTTCAGAATGCTGCAAGATATTGTAATATATTTTACCCCTGAAATTTTGTAACATTTAAAATATATTCTTATAAGTAGGAAAGTATTCCTTAAAATTATATTTTACATGAATTTAATTTTTGTAAGGGTCTGATGACCTCAAGAAGAGAGCTGAAGGTGGCTGCACATTTGGAGAGGTTTACAACGCCACATTAAATATTTTGAAATTGACCTGCCTAATGTAAGCCAAACAGACTACAAAAAGAGAAGATATAAGACTATGGTGACTCTGCTAAGATACGGAGGACCTTCAAAATGATTGCAAAGAGCAACAGGAGCCCTCAATACTACATGGCCAAATGAACAGCACATCTAAGGCCATTCAGACATCTCTTGCATCCAGACTGACAAGGTCATCTACTTTAAAATGAGTTTACCGACTTGTAGCTTTTTTAATTGAGATATTGATTTTTTTGTGATCAAATTTGCATTATAAAAAAATACACAGATGCAGAGTAATTCAAATCAAGAATGAACCATTAAAAACATCATGAAGTAAGAACATCAGGCCTGCAATGCCCAGCCAGCACCCACTCCACAGCCCAATGTACTCATAAAATAATTAAAAAAAAAGAAGAAAGAAAAAAGTTTTTCTCCATTCATCTCTACTGGCCTATTAAACTTATGAATTTAGGTATGTTTACAAGCCTTAAGTTTTACCCCGTTGGCCATGCTCTCTCTCTCAGGGGTCGGGGTCGACTTGCTTTTCAATCCTATTTATTGTAAAAATTGATCAATTTGTATGAATGATTACAATAAAATTAAAAAAAAAAGAAAAGAGTAAAAAGAAGAATGAGATCTGAATTACTTAGAGAGGGATAGCAAAAACTAATTAATTTAAAAATCCATTTGACTTTGTACAAATCACAAATAGGACTGCCAATTTGAAGTATAGGAGGTGGTTGCGCTTTTAATTCTTGCAGCAGATAATTCGAGCAATGTAAGAAGATTTCTAAAAATTGAGCAAGAGAGTCAGGGGAAATGTAGCTGTTTGATTGATTGCAATACAGATGTGAAAACGTTCCGGCTGTGTTTTTTACTCATTTTAAGCTGAATCACAGAATTCTCTTAATTGGTGATAAAACAAAACGTAGGCAATGCAACAGAATTTCTATAAAACATAAAGCCTCCAATTCACCCTTGAAATAGAAACTCTTTATAATGGACATGACAAAAGGCTTTCATTTGTGTAATGTGAGCATACAAAGTGTTTGCATAAGTGGTGTGGCCAAGCCATGTTGAAATGTGGAATGACAGAACTATAAATCATGTAGCATGTCAAGTGTGAACACACCTAACAATTCAGAGCAGTCCATGCTCACACTGCAGAGCGATGTCATCAGCATCATCACACAGCGCCACCTGACACTTGTTTTAAGACCAAGTCACTCTTATGGTGTATTGTGTGCACATTTAGACAGTAGCACCTAAGCTGTAGATGTATTCTACTAGAATTATCAATTAGATGGACAGTCTGCATTTTCCTGGCCGTTAGAAACTCACAAGAACATCTCTGGGTGTGATCGAGTGACAATTTCTTTTGTGAAACAGGATATAATATGGTGTATAGTGAACATGCCTTCTCAATGGGTATCACAATAATTCTGAAAAGCATACTGGTGCCCTGCTCAGGGCTGTCTTTCCTTTCTTGCAGCCCTCTGTAACTCAGAATTTAACAAAGCTATGTTACATTAAAATGTGAATGAAGCATTTGGCAGAGCCCGGTGTCTGACATGCCAGGAATAAGACATTCATAGTTGAGCTAGATAATGTTGGATTTATAATTATCACATAACAGTTAGGTTCATAAATATTTGGACAGAGACAACTTTTTTCTAATTTTGGTTCTGTGCATTACCACAATGAATTTTAAATGAAATAACTCAGATGCAGTTGAAGTGCAGACTTTCAGCTTTAATTCAGTGGGGTGAACAAAACAATTGCATAAAAATGTGAGGCAACTAAAGCATTTTTTTTAACACAATCCCTTCATTTCAGGGGCTCAAAAGTAATTGGACAAATTAAATAACTGGAAATAAAATGTTCATTTCTAATACTTGGTTGAAAACCCTTTGCTGGCAATGACAGCCTGGAGTCTTGAACTCATGGACATCACCAGATGCTGGGTTTCCTCCTTTTTAATGCTCTGCCAGGCCTTTACTGCAGCGGCTTTCAGTTGCTGTTTGTTTGTGGGCCTTTCTGTCTGAAGTTTAGTCTTCAACAAGTGAAATGCATGCTCAATTGGGTTAAGATCAGGTGACTGACTTGGCCATTCAAGAATTTTCCACTTCTTTGCTTTGGCTGTATGTTTTGGGTCATTGTCCATCTATATCATGAAACGCCGCCCAATCAATTTGACTGCATTTAGCTGGATTTGAGCTGACAGTATGTCTCTGAACACCTCAGAATTCATTCGTCTGCTTCTGTCCTGTGTCACATCATCAATAAACACTAGTGTCCCAGTGCCACTGGCAGCCATGCACGCCCAAGCCATCACACTGCCTCCACCGTGTTTTACAGATGATGTGGTATGCTTTGGATAATGAGCTGTTCCACGCCTTCTCCATATTTTTCTCTTGCCGTCATTCTGGTAGAGGTTGATCTTGGTCTCATCTGTCCAAAGAATGTTTTTTCAGAACTGTGCTGGCTTTTTTAGATGTTCTTTAGCAAAGTTCAATCTAGCCTTTCTATTCTTGAGGCTTATGAGTGGCTTGCACTTTGCAGTGCACCCTCTGTATTTACTTTCATGCAGTCTTCTCTTTCTGGTAGACTTGGATATCGATACGCATACCCCCTGGAGAGTGTTGTTCACTTGGTTGGCTGTTGTGAAGGGGTTTCTCTTCACCATGGAAATGATTCTGCGATCATCCACCACTGTTGTCTTCCGTGGACGTCCAGGTCTTTTTGCGTTGCTGAGTTCACCAGTGCTTGCTTTCTTTCTCAGGATGTACCAAACTGTAGATTTTGCCACTCGTAATATCGTAGCAATTTCTCGGATGGGTTTTTTCTGTTTCTGCAGCTTAATGATGGCTTCTTTCACCTGCATGGAGAGCTCCTTTGACCACATGTTGTCTATTCACAGCAAAATCTTCCAATTGCAAGCACCACACCTCAAATCAACTCCATGCCTTTTATCTGCTTAACTGATAATGACATAACGACGGACTTGCCCACACCTGTCCATGAAATGGCCTTTGAGTCAATTGTCCAATTACTTTTGAGCTCCTGAAATGAAGGGATTGTGTTAAAAAATGCTTTAGTTGGCTCACATTTTTATGCAATCGTTTTGTTCACTCCACTGAATTAAAGCTGAAAGTCTGCGCTTCAACTGCATCTGAGTTGTTTCATTTAAAATTCATTGTGGTAATGTACAGAACCAAAATTAGAAAAAAGTTGTCTCTGTCCAAATATTTATGGACCTAACTGTAGGTTCTCTGAAATTTAAAAAAAATCTCCACTTCCTTTTCAATGGAGATGTAAGCTGGCAAAGTCCAGAGTTTCAAAGCTAACTTGTAACAGACAATGGTCAAATCTGTATCAGTGTCAATGGCATGTCTTTTGTTTGATGCTTTGGCAACCTGTGATAACTTAAAGTTTTTTATCTATTTTCTGTTAAAGAAATATATAAAAAAGAAAACCTGTGCAAATATGTCAAACAATGAAAAAGATGATGCAAAAACTAGAGATTCTACTGCCTTTGGCCACACAGTGTTTAGCGTGAACAATTTATCTATCCTTCGAGTAAGAACTGAGGTTTTGACTCTCTGTGGTCCTTAAAGATCTCTGAACATCTTTCAAAAGAGTAAGGTTTTGGCTAAATTGCAAACCACAGCCTGGTCGTTCTTGCCCCTAATCATCCCCTGTCTCTAATTGGCTATCTCTCTCATCCCTTTACCACATAATAGCTAATGTCTGGTGAGTGTACTGGCACATAAATTGCTGCCAACACATCATTCCGGTGGATGCTGCATGTTGGTGGCTCCTCACTATCTCTTGTGGCCACCAGGGGGCACTCCAGCACCTCAAACATCTCACTCAGACAGGCTCTGGACACATGTCATGTCACCATAAACAAATGCTTTTATTGTGGGAAATCCTTCCATCAAGTATTTCCCACCACACAACCACAGTTACAAAGCACAGGAACATTCCAAGCAAGCTTCGTCTCCTTCCTTCTGACCCTGGCTCCCCGAGTTGAGGCTGTGGGCTTCTTTTATATACTGTAATACCTAGTAGTACTTGTATCACTGTAAGCTTGGTCCAGAAGCACTTCCAGGTGAGGTGGGAGCCTGCCAAAGTACGGATCCCCAATCCCTGCATCACCCGCTGGTGGCAACCTCAGAACCAAACAGGGCTAAGCCAACAAACTCCAATTTCCTGTGTGCTGTGTGGGAATCCGTAAAAACCTGGGGGACTGCCACATAGTGATCTAGGGAAAAATAATGCCTTGTGCACACTTGATCCAACGGTCCTTCTGTTATGAAGGCATCCCAGCTGTCCACCATACTATGCAGAAGAACATTGACTAGGTAAGACAAGTTCTACATGGGCGGCACGGTGGCGCAGTGGGTAGTGCTGCTGCCTCACAGTTGGGAGACCTGGGGACCTGGGTTCACTTCCCGGGTCCTCCCTGCGTGGAGTTTGCATGTTCTCCCCGTGTCTGCGTGGGTTTCCTCCGGGCGCTCCGGTTTCCTCTCACAGTCCAAAGACATGCAGGTTAGGTGGATTGGCGATTCTAAATTGGCCCTAGTGTGTGCTTGGTGTGTGGGTGTGTTTGTGTGTGTCCTGTGGTGGGTTGGCACCCTGCCCAGGATTGGTTCCTGTGTTGGCTGGGATTGGCTCCAGCAGACCCCCGTGACCCTGTGTTCGGATTCAGCGGGTTGGAAAATGGATGGATGGATGGAAGTTCTACATAAATAATTATTGTTACTATTATTATTGTCCAACTCACTTCATTTCAGTACAGAGATCATTTTCACTGTTTCTGTTATTTACTGCTGAATTGCATAATGTTTTTTTTATTTGGAAGGTTTCTTGCAACTCTGATGTTGAAGGCAACATCCACAGCTATGGGGCCACGATACTAGATGGGAGCAAGAATGTCTCTTTTAATGAGTATGCTGGGAAGACAGTCCTTTTTGTCAACTTGGCAACTTACTGTGGACTCACCATGCAGTACCTCGGTAAGTATAGTGTACAGCTAAAATACTTTAGAAATGTGTAGGTTTCATTTTTATTAAAACCTTCTGGCATTTATCGAGGAAACATGGAAGGTAAGAAAAACATAATTCTCCATTCTGAATGTTGCCGAGATTTTATTTGAATTATGTGTTAAAAGTGAGTGTCTCACTAAATGGAATTTCCCTCAAAGTAAGGAAAAGTAACATTAAAAAGAATAAACAAAGAAAGTGTTATGTTGGTAAGACAGGGTGGGCCAAAATGAAGTACCACAATTCTCAAGGCCATTGCGTGAAGAAAAGGCAGCCAAGTGGGTTGGGGTGGGAGTCCTATGATAGGCAAACCCTTGTAGTTTTCAGTCAGCAACATGCCTTGGCCCGGTGCGTACTGTGCTTTCACTGTCGAAGCTTTCTTCAAAAACAACAAATCCATCATCACTACGCAACGTGCCTTCTGAATGCACTTCAGCATTCCTCCTAACGGTGACATCCCAAATCGGAAAACAATTCTTCAGTGGGTGGCTAAATTTAGACAAGACAGGTACAACATTGAACAGAAAATCTCCAGGACGTCCTCGGACCACACAAACACCTGAAAACATCTAAGTTGTAAGGGAATCAATTTTGCAGTCTCCTAGGCATTCAGCATGCAAACATGCTTCTGCCTTGGGCATTTCCAGTACATCTTTGAGGAGGATTTTGCATGAGGACCTTAATTTCCATCTATAGAAAATGATGGCAGTGCAGGAACTCACTGAGAGAGACTGGAAGAGCCGTAGAGAGTTGTGTGCGAACATTCTGCAAACCGTTCACCGAGATGCCATCATCATGTGCAGTGACCAGGCACATTTCCATTTGAATGGTTGCGTAAATAAGCAAAACTTTCGCTAATGGGCTGAAACCAACCCTCTTCAACTTCATCAGAGAGCTCTGTGCAGCGAGTGTGTTACAGTTTGGTGCGGCGTTGCAGAATTTGGCATTGTAGTCCTTTCTTTTCTAAGGAGGGGGGAGCAACGGTCACCATGACTTCAGAACATTACATTGAAATGCTAGAGAACTGGAAGAAATGGATATGGTGGAAGCCTGGTTTCAACAGGATGAAGCAACAACTCATATGGCGCAAAGATCCATGCAAGTTTTGTGAGAGATGTTTCCGGGAAAATTGATCTCCCAGCACGGCGATGTCGGGTGGCCTTCACGTTCGCCTGATCTCGCTCCGTGCAATTTCTTCTTGTGGGGCTATCTCAAGTGGAAGGTATACACACACCAACCTCAAAACCTTAAAGCCCTCAAGGACGCTATTCGCCACGAAATTGCCACTATTCCCCTTGAAATGCCTGAACGAATCACACGAGTGTTCAGAAATCGTCGCGAAGAGTGAATCACTAATAATAGCCACCACCTTGAAGACATCATTTTTAAAACACAGTGAAAAAAAATCCATTTTGTAAACCCTTTCTTGTGTCATAATGAAATTTATTTTATTTTGTAGCATTTTTGTAGAATAAATGTTTGAAATGTAGTACTTCTTTTTGGCTCACCCTGTATTAGCAAAACTTCACTGTCCAAAAAAGCAATGGGGCCTAGTGGAGCAGATGAATAGCCAGGAAAAAAGCACTGCACTTAGAAATTTTTCAAATGTAAAATTAATTAAAAATATGTAATCATTTTTATTTTAATGTTTAAAAATGCATATCATTAGCTTAGTTTAGATTCCATTAGCTTCATTAATCCCATGTGGAAATTCAGATGCAAATGGCAGCAAAAACATAAAAAACAAGGATAAGGACTCATATGGACAGATAATACAGCCAATCGATAAGTAAATAAATAAAAATACACTTAACTAGTACATTGGGTGGAAGCATTGAATTGCTTTATATCAGTAGGCACAAAAGACTCTCAGAGACACTTCTTAGCACCCTGTGCTGGAATGAGCCTGTGGCTAAAAGAGTTCCAAGAGAGCGCCTCCTGGAGGGGTTGGAGGGGATTTTTCATGATGGCATTCTTCCACCATCCTCTTTTCCAGAGCAGTGTCCACTGTGTTCAGGGCTCATCCTGTGATAGAGCAGACATTCCTGATAGATTTATTCAGGTTTTGTGCTATTTTTGAGCTCAAGTCTCTTCCCCTGGAATCCTCAGTGTAGAACACCACACTGGCTACTATGGACTGGTAGAACATTTCAAACAGCTTGCTGCACACATCAAAAGACCTGAGTCTCCTCGTGAAGTTCAGTCTGCTCTTGCCCTTCTTGTACAACATCACTGTCCAGTCAGCCCAGTCCAGTTTCTTGTTCTTGTGAACCCCGAGTTACTTTTAGCTCTGCACTACATCCATGTACTCCCTCTGAATGTTGACTTCTCTCAGAGATGTCTTGGCACCATCTCACCATTTTCTCTTTGGAAAAATGGTCCTGGCAGAAATGATCACCTATAGATGTTCAGTTCACCAAGGAGCATCATGTCTTTGATGTTCAAGTCAAAGTCCCTCGAGGACACTCACAACAAGAAAAGGAGAACATGCAGATGCATTCCATAACTGGACTGAAGAGCAGTAATGCAGCAATGCTATGGACCGTTATATAAACTGTATTGATTTCTTTTCCAGGAATTCTTCTCAAAATACATGAGTTTTTAATATCTATGTATGCACAATAATTTAGATAATAAATCCTTAATCCAACCACACTATATTTTTTAAAGCAAGAAAATACAACACTCTGTAATATCTATTCATCCATCTGTTTTCTGAATGTTCTTTTGGCCAAACATAATTGTGTGGAGTACAGTATTGAGCAGTGGACAGGATTGACCCTTAGACACAGCACAGCACTCCATCACTGCACCCACTCATATCAATTAGCCCAGCATGCAGGTCTTTGGGATGTGGGAATGAACTGGAATGCCGTGAAGCAAAGCCACCAAGACATCAGGAGAACTCACAAACGCCACATCGACAGTGAGCTGAGCTCGAGCCACTGGTAAACACTGTTCCAGCCTCTCACCTCCCTTTATCTTGTTTTAAAAATTGTACTTCCATCCAACCTTCTCTGAACCCATCAAATCCATTTCTCAGGGTTGTGACCATTAAACTGGGAGCAATGAAGGAAGGAACACTGGATGGGGTGCCAATCCATCACAAAGCACACTCACAACCACACCATAGATGTGCAAACTCCACGCAGCCTGTCACCAGGTCAGCTTCAAACCTGCCCTCCAGGACCTCTGAGGCTGAAGCGCTTATTGCTGTGCCACCTTATAGCTCTTAAGTAACAAACACAAGTTGAAAAATGCAATAACCTGGCACCCCATCTGAGATGCTCTGCTGAATTGCTGTCACTACTGCTGGGAGAGACAGGATAAACAGACCGTGAAAGGAGATGCGTTGAATCAAATCCATCCATCCTGTGACGTTATAGCCATGTAACCGTTAGTAACTGTGAATGATGATCTGACATGTTGCCACGGCAAATAACTTTCGATCTGTCTAGACGAAGTACCACAATGTTATAAATGCTGCTGTTCTAAGAAACGTTCAAGATTCCTTAATCTCACTGGCTTGTCTTTTGACATTTCTTATGTTTTAAAGAACTGAATGCACTACAGGAGGAGATGTCCCAGTATGGCTTTGCTATTCTGGGATTCCCTTCTAACCAATTTGGGCAGCTGGAACCTGGAAAAAATGAAGACATCTTACAAGGTTTAAAGTGAGTATTAAAAAAAAAAAACTGTCTTCTATTTCTTAAGCTCGATTTATGGCTTATCACATTTTTATTACCCTTTAAACACCTCTTAGCTAACTGGCATATGGCTAACTGCAGTTCTCAAGCCATTCTATTCACTTCCAGTTACATTTAGAGCTTGTTACAAAATCTTCCTTTTAAAGATCAAATTAGAATTTGTGAATCAAATTACAGATAATTATAATATTTTGCTCCATGGCCTTGCCTCCCTAGTGAATTTCAGACTGCTCAAGAGTCAGAAAAAAATCTCATACGTAAGCTTTCTAGATATAAAAATACAACTTGAGACATGTTTTATATTTTGCCTATCTTAATTTTGGACTGTGGAGAACCTTTGTGTCTTTTTTTGCTCCCTTCAGGTATGTCAAACCAGGAAAAGATTTTGTTCCAAATTTTCAACTTTTTCAAAAGGGATTGGTGAACGGAGAGAATGAGCAGAAAGTGTTTACATTCCTGAAGGTAAGCCGGCTTGCTATAAATTGCAAGCCATTGTTTTTCAAAAGTGTGAAGTACAGTGCCAAACGCTGCTGTGCTCTTTATTAACACTGAGTACTGTGGTTAATCAGATACGCAGGTCCAACATCCCCTATCTGCTCAAAATGCAGTTGTTTGCCACAAATTAAGTGATACTTTTGTACTCACCCTGATAGACCCCTAGATGGGACTGCACTTGGAGAAAGATTTCCTTTGTCTACCCTGAGATTCTGATGTCCCCTTGTCCCCAATTAAAAAGTATGTTCTAAATGTGTGCATCCTAATATGTACAATGCAGAGGAAGTGAAACTATAGTTTATACACTGATGTATAATTAATCATGTAGTAGTACTAACACTGTCATGGGCACAGAGTACAGCTGCTCCTGTTTCTGTGTCCTCTTATCTATCCTCATAGTAAGACAGTCCTGCTATCAACTGGTCAAGAGGTGCATACACATATCAGACACACCACTAGGGGGAACTGTTGTAATGTATCTAAAGGGCAGACTACTTTTCAAAATATGCTCTGCATTTAAGAATGTCTTCCACTGAGGGTCTTCAAATGTGGTTGTGGTGGGTCATAATGGTGGCTTACAGGGTCTTGTTCTTACCCAGTTCCTTCATTATCATCCCCTGATTTCACCTTTCCGAAGATGTCATTCAAATGATTTGTGGCCCAAAATAGTTTAGTAATTCTCACTTTTGTAGCTTTTTTCCCTTTCACTTCTTTCGACATATTTTATTATAAGAGATACTGCATGATGAACGCACACACCATATAAAATATTAATACTACAAAATCGCAGGCATTAATGGGTCCATGTTAGATAGTGAACTGCTGGCTCCTTTGTCCATTGCATCTTACTGTTATTTGACAGCTGGATAAAGCCGATGTTACATCGCTCATGGGGTATGTCAGATTTGCCAACCGCAGTCACTGATCTCATCGCCGGACCATTTCAACTTAATTGACTGAAAACTGCTCTCTGTGTCACATTTATCGACTGAATGTCGGCCTTGCAGCACAGTTGTGCTCACCCCTTCTTGTGATAGCCAGCGCTGTCCAAGATAAAAGGTACAGCAAGTTCTGCCACATTTTAACCCACTTTTTTTTATTGTGTTTTAGCATGGAAACCATGACACATAACAGAGACAAGTCTTTCTTCTGTCTGTGAGGTTCAGAACAAGTTTACTCCATACTGCTTATCGCTGCATTATATATTGCTCATGTAGTGCGTGAGAAGAAAAAAGAAATCTTTCTACTTTTCTGATTTCAACTAAATTAACCCAAAAGGGAATAGATTGTAAATAATGAAAGACAATCCCAGGACATGAGTTAAAAATATTGCCACAGCTAATCAAACTTTTGCATGAATGCTTTAACTCTCCTCACAAGTGCCTGAGCCCTTTCACACTTAGTAAAATAATACAGACAGTGATATTTTATTGACTTTCCTTAAAGCTTCATTTCTCTCACTAACTGCTTCCAAGCACTCCTCAGTCCACCAAGGTATTGCTTTCCCCCTGTTAACACCCTTCTTTTTGACGTTACTTCCAATGTAGTTTGGTGAATAAAGGAGGGACTTAAAAATAGTGAGAATTTTTTGCTGGAGGCTGAAAGGCCAATAATTCCAACACTTGCCGCTGGGTGCGTGAACTAGACTGCCCACTGCATCATTTCACCAAGCGGCATCCTTGAAGTGCTCAAGTGACTGTGTGACGCAGTGCGGAGAAAACGACCCGAATTGTGGCGATCAGGCGAGTGGCTTCTGCATCTCAACAACACACCATTGAGTGTGTAGCAGTTTCTCAAGAAAAACGGGATGACAATGGTTTCCCACTCCACCTACTCCCTGGACCTTGCATCCTGTGATTTTTTCTTATTTCCAAGAATGAGTATACCTTAAAGGACCTTAAAGGAAAGCATTTTCAGGATGTAGAGGACGTCAAGAAGCAAACAATGGAGGCACTGAATGCTATCACTTTGCAAGAGTTTCAGAACAGTTGTGAACAATGGAAAAAGCGGTCGGACAAGTGTATTGCGTCTCTGAGAGACTATTTTGAGGGTGATTAAATTTAGGAAATGCTCTGAGAAATTTACAATTTTTTTAAAAAATAATTCTCATTATTTTTGGGTCCCACCTCGTACATACTGCATACTTATATTGTCATGACATTGACAAGTTGCATCAGACTTGTTGTGATTCATCAACAGTATGAGCTGGCATTCCATTTTTAAAATGAGCAGCTTCAGAGTTAGCTGCAGGGATTCCCAGAAAAAAATGGCACACCTGCAAAGTCACCAAGAATTTCAACTGCAGTGTCAACAGAGCACTGTTCTTTTAAGAATCCATTGGCACTCAGCAACAGTCAACACCACGTGCTGCTACAATAAATATGTTTCCTATGGAGCTATGGTGAACCCTGTCCTAGTAGCCCTGGGTGTAAGGCTGGAATCAACCCTGGACAGAGGGCCACACATGGCTATTTTATAATCATTAAATAACAGGCACCTCTCTGAGGATGTAGAAAGAAAACTGGAGAACACCAATGAAAAAACAATCCAGGCACAGGAAGGACATGAAAACCCCACACTGAGTGACCAGACTTCGGTTTAATCTCAGTTGCCTTGAGCTGTGGGGAAGTATTGCTAACCATTATGCCACCATATACACTCACTGAGCAAATTATTAGGAACACCATAATAATACAGCATAGACCCTCAGTTTGCTCTCTTCTTCGTGGTATGGATTCCATGAAATTTGGAAACATTATTACGAGATTCAGGTTGACTTAATGGCATAGTGCAATTTCTGCTCTGAATCTCCCATTCTAGCACATCCCAAAAGTGTTTGATTGAATTCGGATCCTGTGACTGGGAATGCCACCGAGGAACACTCAACTCACCATCATCTTCATGAATCCAGTTTGAGATGACTATTGCTTTGTGTCATTATCATGCTGGAACCAGCCATTAGAAGAGGGATAAATTGTAGCCATGAAGGGATGCACACGGTCAACAACAATACTCAAATAGGCCGTGGCATTCAAACAATATTGACTGGTATTAAACTGGCTGAAAATGTGCCAAGAAAACATTCCCCAAAGTATTACACCCAACTCCCTCCGTGGCTGGGACTGTTGCTGCAGCACAAAGCACATTGGGTGCAAGGAATCATGCTATTGGCGCCAAATTTTGACCCCACCATCTATGTGTCTCAGCAGCAATCGAGACTCATCGGGCCAGACTATGTTTTTACAGTCTTGTTGAGCCTGTGCCCACTGCAGTCTCAGCTTTCTGTTCTTGTCTGACTATTGCCCTTCTGTCAGCTCAAAACAGTCTGGCCATTCTCTCCTGACCTCTCTCATCAACAAGGCGTTTCCATTTGTATAACTGCCCCTCAATGGATGTTTTTTTTTTTGTTTTCACCCCATTCAAAGTAAACTCGAGAGACTAAACCAGGGGTCACCAACCTTTTCAAAACTGAGAGCTGCTTCAAGGGTATGGAGTAATACGAAGAGCTAGTTGTTTGATACAAACTTCTTGAATAACATAAAGTTGCATGGTTCACCTTTAAAGATAATAGTTGTAAGAAAGTTTAATAAGGTCAGGTCCTCGACTGAAAGTGATTGCCTGTTCACGGCAGATTTTTCTTTCTGTCATATTGGTTTATCTTCAGCATGTTTGTTTGTTTATCGTTTCAGTTGGTTTTTTTCACGTTAATTCATCCATCCATTCTCTTCCGCTTATCCGAGGTCGGGTCATGGGGGCAGCAACTTGAGCAGAGATGCCCAGACTTCCCTCTCCCCGGCCACTTCTTCTAGCTCTTCCGGGAGAATCCCAAGGCGTTCCCAGGCCAGCCAAGAGACATAGTCCCTCCAGCGTGTCCTGGGTCTTCCCCTGGGCCTCCTCCCGGTTAGACGTGCCCGGAACACCACACCAGGGAGGCGTCCAGGAGGCATCCTGATCAGATGCCCAAGCCACCTCATCTGACTCCTTTCGATGCGGAGGAGCAGTGGCTCTACTCTGAGCCCCTCCCGGATGACTGAGCTTCTCACCCTGTCTTTAAGGGAAAGCCCAGACACCCTGCGGAGGAAACTCATTTCAGCCGCTTGTATTCGCGATATCGTTCTTTCGGTCACTACCCATAGCTCATGACCATAGGTGAGGGTAGGAACATAGATTGACTGGTAAATTGAGAGCTTCACCTTGCGGCTCAGCTCCTTTTTCACCACGACAGACCGATGCAGAACCCGCATTACTGCGGATGCCGCACCGATCCGCCTGTCGATCTCACGCTCCATTCTTCCCTCATTCGTGAACAAGGTCCCGAGATACTTGAACTCCTCCACTTGGGGCAGGATCTCGCTACCAACCCTGAGAGGGCACTCCACCCTTTTCCCGCTGAGGACCATGGTCTCGGATTTGGAGGAGCTGATTCCCATTATAGCCGCTTCACACTCAGCTGCGAACCGATCCAGAGAGAGCTGAAAATCACGGCCTGATGAAGCAAACAGAACAACATCATCTGCAAAAAGCAGTGACCCAATCCTGAGTGCACCAAACCGGACCCCTCAACGCCCTGGCTGCGCCTAGAAATTCTGTCCATAAAAGTTATGAACAGAATTGGTGACAAAGGGCAGCCCTGGCGGAGTCCAACTCTCACTGGAAACGGTTTTGACTTACTGCCGGCAATGCGGACCAAGCTCTGGCACCGATCGTACAGGGACCGAACAGCCCTTATCAGGGGGTCCGGTACTCCATACTCTCAGAGTACCCCCCACAGGATTCCCCGAGGGACACAGTCGAATGCCTTTTCCAAATCCACAACACACATGTAGACTGGTTGGGCGAACTCCCATGCACCCTCCAGGACTCTGCTAAGGGTGTAGAGCTGGTCCACTGTTCCACGACCAGGACAAAAACCACACTGTTCCTCCTGAATCCGAGGCTCAACTATCCGACAGACCATCCTCTCCAGAACCCCCAAATAGACTTTTCCAGGGAGGCTGAGGAGTGTGATCCCTCTGTAGTTGGAACACACCCTCCGGTCCCCTTTCTTAAAGAGGGGGACCACCACCCCAGTCTGCCAATCCAGAGGCACTGTCCCTGATGTTCATGCGATGTTGCAGAGACATGTCAACCAAGACAGCCCTACAACATCCAGAGCCTTGAGAAACTCCGGGCGTATCTCATCCACCCCCGGGGCCCTGCCACCAAGGAGTTTTTTGACCACCTCGGTGACCTCAGTCCCAGAGATGGGGGAGCCCACCTCCAAGTCCCAAGGCTCTGCTTCCTCATTGGAAGGTATGTTAGTGGGTTTGAGGAGGTCTTCGAAATACTCCCCCCACCGAACCACAACGTCCCGAGTCGAGGTCAGCAGTGCACCATCCCCACCATATACAGTGTTGACACTGCACTGCTTCCCTCTCCTGAGACGCTGGACGGTGGACCAGAATCTCCTAGAAGCCGTCCGAAATTCGTTCTCCATGGCCTCCCCAAACTCCTCCCACTCCCGAGTTTATGCCTCAGCAACCACCAAAGCCGCATTCCGCTTGGCCTGCCGGTACCTATCAGCTGCCTCCAGAGTCCCACAGGACAAAAAGGTCCTGTAGGACTCCTTCTTCAGCTTGACGGCATCCCTCACCGCCGGTGTCCACCAACGGGTTCGGGGAGTGACGCCACGACAGGCACCGACCACCTTACGGCCACAGCTCTGGTCAGCCGCCTCAACAATAGAGGCACGGAACGTGGCCCATTTGGATTCAATGTCCCCCACCTCCCTTGGGATGTGGTCAAAGTTCTGCCGGAGGTGGGAGTTGAAGCTACTTCTGACAGGGGGCTCTGCCAGACGTTCCCAGCAGACCCTCACAACACGTATGGGCCTACCAGGCCTGAAAGGCATCCTCCCCCACCATTGAAGCCAACTCACCACCTGGTGGTGATCAGTTGACAGCTCCACCCCTCTCTTCACCCGAGTGTCCAAGAAATGTGGCCGCAAGTCCAACGACACGACCACAAAGTCGATCATCGAACTGAGGCCTAGGGTGTCCTGGTGCCAAGTGCACATATGAACACCCCTATGCTTGAACATGGTGTTCGTTATGGACAATCCGTGACGAGCACAGAAGTCCAATAACAAAACACCACTCGGGTTCAGATTGGGGGGGCCATTCCTCCCAATCACGCCCTTCCAGATCTCACTGTCATTGCCCACATGAGCACTGAAGTCTCCCAGCAGTATGAGGGAGTCCCCAGAAGGTATGCCCTCTAGCACCCCCTCCAGGGACTCCAAAAAGGGTGGGTACTCCGAACTGCTGTTTGGTGCATACGCACAAACAACAGTTAGGACCCGTACCCCCACCCGAAGGCGGGGGGAGGCTACCCTCTCGTCCACCGGGGTAAACCCCAATGAACAGGCTCCAAGTCGGGGGGCAATAAGTATACCCACACCCGCTCGCCACCTCTCATGAGGGGCAACTCCAGAGTGGTACAGAGTTCAGCCCCTCTCAAGGAGATTGGTTCCAGAGTCCAAGCTGTGCGTCGAGGTGAGTCCGACTATATCTAGCCGGAACCTCTCGACTTCATGCACTAGCTCAGGCTCCTTCCCCTTCAGAGAGGTGACATTCCACGTCCCAAAAGCCAGCTTCTGTAGCCAAGGATCGGACTGCCAAGGTCCCCGTCTTCGGCCACTACCCAACTCACACTGCACCTGACCTCCTTGGCCCCTCCCATAGGTGGTGAGCCCATGGGAAGAGGGACCCACGTTGCCTCTTCGGGCTGTGCCCGGCCGAGCCCCATGGGTGCAGGCCTGGCCACCAAGCGCTCGCCATCGAGCCCCACCTCCAGGCCTGGCTCCAGAGGAGGGCCCCGGTGACCCGCGTCTGGGCAAGGAAAAACGCCGTCCAAAGTTTTCATTCATCATAGAAGGTTTGTTTAACCGCTCTTTGTCTCATCCCTCACCTAGGACCAGTTTGCCTTGGGTGGCCCTACCAGGGGCATAAAGCCCCGGACAACAGAGCTCCTAGGAGCATTGGGACACGCAAACTCCTCCACCACAATAAGGTGGCGGTTAAAGGAGGTTTTCATGTTAAAAAAATATAAAATACTGGAATTCAACAGTCTCATATCGCCAGTCATCTGACCATGACTCCTGCACTCGGCTTTCTGTTAGCTAAACCCTGCGAATTAGTGCATTTCCAGAGGTCCCTGACAACCCTCTTTTACAATAGTAATAACAACAATAATAATGAATATTCATATATCATGTCCCGTTTGTACTAAACACTACCTTTGTAGCATTTTTTGAACAAATCATGAACTCTGTCCCATGTTTGTACAAATTATGCTATGTAAGATTTTAAAAACATCAATTCTTTCACATTTTTAAATGAATCCTATCACATTTGTACTAATCACCAAATCTGTAGCATTTTAAACAAATCTTATCAGTTACACTTTTTGAACAAATTATTTTTTCACATTTTTGCACAATATTTGAGTTTAACATTGCCATGGTGTTTCAGTGGGAAGCCTGGCACTGCATGCTGTTCACCTGTGTACTGTAATATGGGGTATAATTTGACACTGCAACTATGAGTGAGTCTTGCAAATGTGCATCAGTAAGGCGTGTTCTGTGTTTGTTTTTGATTAAGTTCATATCCAAAAAAGGCTGACTCAGAGAGACAGGTTGTCCACAAGACACCAAAGGCTTGGTGCACATGGCCGGATTAAGGTGGGTGCTATTGATGCTGCAGCATTAGGCCCATTCCTGAAATAGGCCCAGATGAAAACAGATGAGAATTTTTCGGAAGCTGAACAGTTTTTCTTTGCTATATTAACCTCAAAATAATTCTTAGAATGAAATTTGGAGTCCGACTTTCGGACGCCTAGACACAGCGTTACTTATTATACAGTTACTATTTTCTTTGCGCTGTGACAGTTGATACAATTTGCTGCATTTATGCCTACTCAGAAACCGGTGAACGAATCAGCAGAGCTTACCATGTATAGGCTTTTGTCATCGTTGAATCTTTCTCAGACATTTCCAAACGTCGAGATTGGGTTGCACATCTATCTGTGCATGATGGTGTCCAATGCCTCCGGCGAGCGGAGATTCTCAAAGTTGTGAATTGTCAAAGGAAAGCTGCGATCCTCAATGGGGCAGGAAAGGCTAAGCATGCTGGCACTTATGAGCATTGAGCATGAGCTGCTGCGCAGCCTTTACTTTACTGACACTATTGAAGAATTCGCGCTTGCTAAGGCTCGAAAAACAGCAATATAAGTAAGCAGCACTAACGCAGTAGTTAGGGTGACAATATGCCTAGGTTAAATTGATCTGGTTTAGCCTTTTCTGCATTATGTGCACTTTTCAGACAATAATTGAATGTTGATGTTACATAGTTTGATGTTAATCTCGAGTTGTTATGATACTACGTCGTTATTATTATTCATGTTCAATAAAGGCTGGCTGGTTGCGTCGCAAGCAATTAAGGCTCCTTGGTCGGTCTGAGTGCGCATGTACGGTGAGTGTCGAATGCACATACAGTAATCCCTCGCTATATCGCGCTTCGCCCTTCGCGGCTTCACTCCATCGCGGATTTTATATGTAAGCATATTTAAATATATATCGCGGATTTTTCGCTGCTTCGCGGGTTTCTGCGGACAATGGGTCTTTTAATTTCTGGTACATGCTTCCTCAGTTGGTTTGCCCAGTTGATTTCATACAAGGGACGCTATTGGCAGATGGCTGAGAAGCTACCCAACTTACTTTTCTTTCTCTGTCTCTTGCGCTGACTATCTGTGATCCTGACGTAGGGGGTGTGAGCAGGGGGGCTGTTCGCACACCTAGACGATACGGACGCTCATCTAAAAATGCTGAAAGATTATCTTCACTTTGCTACCTTCTGTGTGCAGCTTTTAAGTATGCTGCACGGTGCTTCGCATACTTAAAAGCTCAAAGGGCACGTATTGATTTTTTTATCTGTCTCTCTCTCTCTCTGCTCCTGACGGAGGGGGTGTGAGCTGCCGCCTTCAACAGCTTTGTGCCGCGGTGCTTCGCATACTTAAAAGCAAACAGCACTATTGATTTATTTGCTCCTTTGAAGAGGAAGATATGTTTGCATTCTTTTAATTGTGAGACTGAACTGTCATCTCTGTCTTGTCATGGAGCACAGTTTAAACTTTTGAAAAAGAGACAAATGTTTGTTTGCAGTGTTTGAATAACGTTCCTGTCTCTCTACAACCTCCTGTGTTTCTGCGCAAATCTGTGACCCAAGCATGACAATATAAAAATAACCATATAAACATATGGTTTCTACTTCGCGGATTTTCTTATTTCGCGGGTGGCTCTGGAACGCAACCCCCGCGATGGAGGAGGGATTACTGTACATCAATCCCGAGAAAAAATAGGCCTTTTTTCCACTTCAGCATCAGGCCCAATTTCGTCTTAATCCGGCCCTGTTGATGTACCCTGATGGACTTTGAGGTGGAGGTCATTTTGCAACATTAAGATTTCAATCTCCACTTGTCCAGCATCCAAGTTGAACATTGCACTGCTCTTCTGCCCAGGTTTGTAGGTACCGAGTTTGTAACGGAAGTGTCAAGTGTTGACCTCGTCACCGCGAGGCAAAATATTTATTAAATCCAGAAACATCGTTATTAATTTTGAAAAGGGAACCCATTAACAACCAGTGCCGTTCACTAATAACATTTTTCTACTGGAATGACTGTTAATACCGGTTAAAAATAAATTAATGTACAATTAGAACTGCCGACATGAAAGTATTACCATACAGCCACACGTTTACTCACCCATCAGTATGATGAGAACTATGTTAAGGTGACCATCCGTCCCCGTTTTCCGGGGTCAGTCCCCTTTTTCGGACAACTGACCCCACTCAGAAACATGTCCCCGTTTTGTCCCCGGTTTAAAATTTCGTCCCCGGTTTCAGCTGGTTCACTTTTTTGAATGTATCTCATCACTACGATATTTTGAACTCGGCACACGTGTGCGGTGTTTTGACGGAGGTTATGCTTTACCGCATCCTGCAACTTTGGCGAGAAATCACATGATAAGCTTTCACTTTGTAGTCTACGCTCCTGTAGCTCCCCGGATTCGCCGAAAAAATTCTGGTCACCTCAACTATGTGCTCTCGGCTATCAGTCGCTTCATCAACTACAACATATATTTTCTTGCCACAAATCTTTCGAAGAATGGTGTCCATATGTTGTTCAAAGACATTTGGCAGATGAGTTTGACGAAGACTGCTCTCATTTTCTGGCAGCGTGCCTCCTTGTTTACAATGCTTAATAAAGAAAGGACGCATCATCGTCATTTTTTCGAGTGGTGTGTCTGACTTGCATGGCCACAAACTGGTGTCTTGCATTTGAGCATATTGTTACTTCCTCTGTTGTTACCTGAAGGGGAACACTTTTTGATTTTAATTTCTTCTTGTTCTTTAGATGGGTTTTAGATTTGACATGGTCATTGCAAGTATCTTGTCATTTCCAGTCTATGGTAGGCTATGCTGGCAAAACTTGCTGAAAAGTTGTTGTCCAGAGTCGTAAAAGTCTCCTGGATATTGTTGTGCCCTCAATTTTGCAGTTAAGCTCGTGTTTCTTAGTTTTTTTCTATGCAGTTAGGGTATCTGATCCTGCTCACTTTGACATTTCTGTCTCATGGTGCTGGCTAAATCGAGTACCTTTAACGAGAAAACATACTGGAAACATACGCACAAACAGAGGGCACGACAGGATTTCTATAAAGAATTGCCTTTGCTTCAAAAACAACAAACTAGAAAATACTATCTGAATGATAGAACTACAGATTATTCAATTGTTTAATTTATTGGGAAGTTTTGTAACAGTCACCCCTTCAGTCTCAAAATTATTTTCCGTTTTTAAATCTAAAATCCGTTTTTTTGCGTTAATTCCGTGATTCCGTCTGTGTTTTCCGCATCACGGAAATCATATGGCCCTAAAAATGGTAAGATTTCTTTCGCTTTTCTGCCAAGTTTTTCTTTATTTTTAGGGGGTAAACCCGAGTGTAACTCCCCATCGTTGCTGTGCCCGTTTGCTTGTCTCAGCGAAGAGTGAGATGGAGGTTTGTCTTGCGCGCGATATTGAACTTTGAGGCTTATGCCCAATCTACATCAATGCAAGTGTTATTTATTCAAAAAGAACAGCAAAACAATTAAATATAATTTTTAATCGGAGCTTCATGGTGTCTAGTGCTATTTTTAGAACATGGCCAGCAGGCAACTCAAGTGGTCCTTGCTGGCAGCCAGTCACCCGTGGGCACCATGTTGGCCACCCCTAGTCTAGACAGTTAGATGTGAACATTAGCTGAAGCTCCTGACCTGTAGCTGTATCATTTTATGCATTGTGCTGCTGCCGCCATGTGATTGGCTGTTTATGTAACTGCATGGATAAGTGGATTATTTGAAAATATTATTTTCTCTGAGTCTATGTATATGCATAAATTCTTTAAAGCTGTTTTGATAAAGTCAGGCACAAAATGGGATGCCATTCCACTGTTGGACAAAGTCCAGGTCAGAAATCAAAACCAGCTATTTGAGCCTGTGAGGCCGCAGCACTGGGCAAACAGAGGAACGGCCTTGTTCTTTACATTAATACATTCTTGTTTTCATGGTGCTGGACAGAACTGACTTGTTGCATGTTGGTTGGACAAGCAGTGTAGAATTTCACTGTACTTTGTATAATATATATGACAATCCAACTTGTAGTACTACTATTTGCTGCACCATGGTGCTGGCCTCACATCAAGTATTCCAGTTTTTACAGATACTTTGCAGCAGTGTCTTCTGCAGCTACTATAGAGGAGCTTTGCTTTTATTAAAGAAAAGAAAAGAAGATCTAGGCAAATTAAACCTTATGGCTTCTGTGTTTTAATTTAATTTCTGGTTGAATACTGTTCTTGGGTGCTGTTCTCAATGAATATATTTAAATAATTCAGTGACATATGCATTTCTATTTGCGTTACCACAAACCTTACTCATTGCTTTATTCTTCCATTTTCAGAGTGCCTGCCCACCTGCTGGGGACAACTTTGGGGACACAAAAAAGCTTTTCTGGGAGCCCCTAAGGATTAATGACATCAAGTGGAATTTTGAGAAATTTCTGGTTGGGCCTGATGGCAAGCCAGTTAAACGCTGGCACCCCAGAGTGAGCGTTAATGTGGTAAAGAAAGAAATTCAGCAGTACCTGAAAGGAATGGCACAGTAGAGAATGGATGAAATTTCATAGACTTCAAAAAATAAGATTACTTGCTAAATGAGAAATTGTGGTTTAAAGCCCGTCTGTGATGCCCAATTACAACTGGCAGGTGAAGATGGGACACAAAGTGCCACCCAGACAATTGTAATAACTGGCAGTTAATTGTTTATTTTATAATTAAGACTTCAGCTGTTCTTAAGCAAGAAGACTGTCATGAATGGGATGGAAGAAGTTCTTGATGACATGTAACAAATATAAAATATTGTACTTTCTGCAGATTACAATTAATCACATTAGCCCATTAACCAGAAATATAAAGCAACAATTTCTTATGCAGACTCATGATGGCTTACTCGTGTAAACATATTGCCAAATACAACACCCTCTGTAAACAGCATGAAAGGGACATTATAGTGACTGCACACATAGCAAATTATCCCTGGACTTAGGAAAAAAAAACATTTTACAGTCAGTAAGAAGTGAAACGTAAATATTGAAGTTTATGCCAATTTTGTTACTTTTATTGCGAGACCTGTTGACTGAGTGTTCAGAAGTGAAAGGGTGTAGATTTATGAAGGTCAGGTTTGAAAACAGTGAATCTGTGGAACCTGTCCGGAATCTCTAGGGAATAACGGGGGCTCTTTAGTGCATTCAGGCCTCCGGAGAGTCCAGCAGAGCCATTCACTCTTTTCCAACTTGTGTACTCAAACCTCAGTGTCATTTAGTTAGTATTTTACTAAAATCAAATAAATCATTTCAAATTCATTTTGCCTTTCTTTGTGTTATTTAATAAGAATAAATTATTGACAGGCACCAATGTCTGCTTTTTATTTGATATTACTCAATTCTCAGTTGTCTAAGCCAGTTATACATACATGGTTGTAATGGACCTGGAATGGTTGGAATCAATTCTGGACAAGATGCCAGTCCCTCACAATGTGAACTACCTTACATCAAGTATGGCAGGTGTGTGTATTTGGTATGAAAGCTGATCTTTTGGATTTTGATTCTTTGTCTGTAGAGATTTAACTCATGGAAGCACATTAAATAACTAAATTCCATCCATCCATTATCCAACCCGGGGGTCTGCTGGAGCCAATCCCAACCAACACAGGTTGCAAGGCAGGAAACAAACCCTGGGCAGGGCGCCAGCCCACCACAGCTAAATTCATATATTATTATTTATAAATTCATAGGGTCACTATTGTTATGTATACAGGGCACTGTGAAATTCATACATGTAGATTAGCACAGGCAAGTAACACATTGGTTAGTGATCAGAACAACCTTACCTAAAAACTTCAATCATCCTAACCTGAACTTTATAGCTTCCATGAAATATCTATCCATCCATACCTTTCCTAACATGTTTATCCTGTTCTGGGTCATGGAGGTTGAAGTTGATTCTTGGTAACATTTGGCATAGCAAGAACATGTCCATCGCAGAGCACACTCGCCCTCACACTGGGTTAATTTAGAGCCATCAATCAAACTAAAGAGCAATTCAATGCCCTAGTTTAGAGGAAATCAAAAATGAAATTAACTTTCATGAAGTGACCCAAAAACAACATAACTGTGGACAGAAAGCGTCAAACAGAAATGGCAGAAAATGAAGTTTTAGCAATGCTATTGAAGATCCAATAATACTTTTAGTCTGATTATGTGCTTTATTTGTTAAAGATTCTGTTTAAATATATATAAATATTAATTTCTACTCAAATTAAAAATATTTTTATATTTTAATGCTTCATCTGTGTTCTTTACACAATTCTCTTGTTAACATCACATGACCTATACATGTGATGCTATTCTGTTGATGTCAGGGGAAATGCTACAATAAGAATGTCATTGTTTGTATCTCTTACTGTTCATAGGAATCTTTGAAGAACTTTAGTGTTAGTTACTTTCATTTCAAGTAGGCCCTGAATTCCTTTTTTGTTCCTCGACTTGTGATTTTTTTTCTTGACCTTTTGTTTTGGCATCTCAATCCTTTTGCCAACTTGTTAACAACCTCCGCCTGCTTTTTTGGCCACAATTCCATTGTGCTCTACATCTCCTGGTTATTTTTCATCTCACAATGATAGAGACTGCTTGTTTCATTATATAAACCCATCCCCTTAAGTTATACTTTGGTTAATTTTATGGAAATAAAATATCTTGAGACCAAGATACTTGAACATTTAACAATGTGACGGTTTTGACTTTTCTTAAATGATCCCTATGCAGACAACATATAATACATCTAAATAAAACTAATAAAATGCATAATTAAAGGTGTCAATTTTCTTTTCAGTAGAAGGGAAATTGTATGGCAGGTGTGTGTATTTGGTATGAAAGCTGATCTTTTGGATTTTGATTCTTTGCCGGTAGAGACTTACCTCTTGAAAACACAAAGTAACTAAATTCAGATACTATTATTTAAAAATTCATAGGGTCACTATTGTTATGTATACAGGACAGTTGAACATTTAAGTATGTGATGGTTTTGACTTTTCTTAAATGATCCCTATGCAGACAACATATAGTACATCTAAATAAAACTAATAAAAATAAGAAATTAAAGGTGTCAATTTTATTTTTTAAATTGTCAATTTTGCACATTATTAATAAAGAAAAAACATTTTTGTCATGAAACACATTAGTTGTTGGTAAGTGCTAGTGAGAATTCACAGTAGAATATTTTAAACAGTTTACAATCCTAACTTTCCCAATATTCACTGCAGTAAACCCTCCTATTACATTTTCATAATCCAAATTATCTTATAGTTCCTTTTCTTTAATAGACACAACAGCCAATACTTTCTCTCTCTCATGTTCTTGTGAAGAAAAAAAGAAACACTGAAGTCCATTTTTCCTGAAGACTGGTGAAAATAAAAAGTGTCCCAACACAATTTAGAGTTTTCTGAGTGCACCAGGGTTGCCAATGAATATGACATGCATTACAGCACTGGGCCAGGAAAATGTCAAACCAAAATTAAAATGTGTAGTCTTTATGTTTTGAGTTATTGATCAGGCTTAATGACCCATACCAGTGGATATCTTTAAACATACGTAATCCTAATGTTGCTACAAACCTGAGTGAATAAACAGCTTACTTCAGCCTTGTCATAATCAGGCTAACAAAACCTACAGTAGATTTAAGACAATAGACAGAACAATAAAAGCTCTAAATAACAGCCTCCCTCTTATGAACAATATTTGGATTTAAGGATCACACAGAGTCTGTCCTATCAGCAAGAGAAGCAAGGAACGCATAGCTGTCGTTAATGGACTCAGCTAGAAGCCATGGACTCAAATGGTGCTCTCACTGTGCAAACACAGAATCTGAAATAAGAAATTTAGCTTATGAATTGCTTTCAATATTTTTTTAATATAATCCAGGGTCATAGTAAAAACAAAAGTACAGCATATCATTTTAGAATACTGTTAAAAAAGGAAAATCAAGGATTAATTTTAATAAAGTTCAGAAAAAAGAGGAAAGGTGCAGTGCCCCATTAGGCCTGCCTGTCCCCTCTTCAAAGAGTGGGGCAGAGGGCTGCAGCAACTTCCAACTGCCCTTACTAAAAGTTCTGGGTCACAAAAAAGCTAATCTACTGCAATAGACCAGACCAGACAGGAAAACGAAAACATCACTCCAAACCTTAAAGAGTGAAGCTATATGCAATGACAAAGACTGTTCCAGATTTGTAAGAATTGGCTAAGATAGCAGGATGCTTGGGGAAAGTAAACAAGATTGCTAACAGCTTGAACTGTAGACATTTAGTGACCTTGTTGGCTGCATAAGGACTGCTGAAAAGATACACTTTTGGTCATTACTTTACTGTATAAAAAAATGAAAAAGACAGAACATTAAAATTTAGAAATAATTTCTATGACCTTCTTATGGATTAAGTTTTCTTTTCATTTGCCAGAATGATATTCAAATGCATAAATTATATACAGATTATATATAACTAGCTGAAATACCTGGCTTTGCCCGGAAGGAAAATAAAGTGTTTTTTTTAATTGTTTGAGAAAAATATAATTTAAAAAAAAACACGACTTTAAAAAACCCTGCGTGGAGTTTGTATGTTCTCCCCGTGTCTGCATGGGTTTCCTCCGGGTGCTCTAATTTCCTCTCACGGTCCAAAGACATGCATGTAAGGTGCATTGGCGATCCTAAATTGTCTCCAGTGTGTGCTTGGTGTGTGTGTGTGTGTGTGTGCCCTGCGGTGGGCTGGCGCCCTGCCTGGGATTTGTTCCTGTCTTGCTCCCTGTGTTGGCTGGGATTGGCTCCAGCAGACCACATGATGATGTGTTATGATATACACTGTCACACATGTGCACATGGGAGGCAGCTAAAGGGCTCAAATGAGGGTAATTCCACACCAGACCAGGGGGTGGCGGAGTGTGCAAATCCTTTCTCTCTTTCCACTGCAGGCCAGTTATGGAACATTCCACCTGGTCACTTCCACTTCTGATGACATCACTTTACCTCCGTGAGTCAGTTCTGTTTTGGACTCAAATCTGTACACAACTGTACAATCAATTTATCAACTGGGTTCAAGCATACGGGAGGCTGCCCCAAACCTTTTTGTGGCTCTTTTGTCTTTGACAACACATTTTATAATAACAATTTTTAAAAAATCACTGGGCACAACTGGTGTAACTACTTAAACCACTTCTTAAAAAAGTAAAGCAACAAAATGGAAGAGTTGAGCATACACATGCTGGCAGACATTTTTGGTTAGAATTTAAAACTCTGATGGTTACTGCTGTCAATAATTCATAGAAATTAATGTTGATGCCTGAAATTGTTTATAGATAGATAGATAGATAGATAGATAGATAGATAGATAGATAGATAGATAGATAGATAGATAGATAGATAGATAGATAGATACTTTATTAATCCCAATGGGAAATTCACATTCTTCAGCAGCAGCATACTGATACAATAAATAATATTAAATTAAAGAATGATAATAATACAGGTGAAAAAAAACAGACAATAACTATGTATAATGTTAAATATTAACGTTTACCCCCCCTGGTGGAATTAAAGAGTCGCATAGTTTGGGGGAGGAACGATCTCCTCAATCTGTCTGTGGAGCAGGACAGTGACAGCAGTCTGTCGCTGAAGCTGCTCTTCTGTCTGGAGATGACATTATTTAGTGGATGCAGTGGATTCTCCATAATTGATAGGAGCCTGCTGAGCGCCCTTCGCTCTGCCACAGATGTTAAACTGTCCAGCTCCATGCCAACAATAGAGCCTGCCTTCCTCACCAGTTTGTCCAGGCGTGAGGCGTCTTTCCTCTTAATGTTGCCTCCCCAGCACACCACTGCGTAGAAGAGGGCGCTCGCCACAACTGTTTGATAGAACATCTGCAGCATCTTATTGCAGATGTTGAAGGAAGCCAGCCTTCTAAGGAAGTATAACCGGCTTTGTCCTTTCTTGCACAGCGCATCAATATTGGCAGTCCAGTCTAATTTATCATCCAGCTGCACTCCCAGATATTTATAGGTCTGCACCATCTGCACACAGTCACCTTTGATGATCACTGGGTCTATGAGGGGTCTGGGCCTCCTAAAATCCACCACCAGCTCCTTGGTTTTGCTGGTGTTCAGGTGTAGGTGGTTTGAGTCGGACCATTTAACAAAGTCATTGATTAGGTCCCTATACTCCTCCTCCAGCCCATTCCTGATACAGCCCACGATAGCAGTGTCATCAGCGAACTTTTGCACATGGCAGGACTCCGAGTTGTATTGGAAGTCCGATGTATATAGGCTGAACAGGACCGGAGAAAGTACAGTCCCTTGTGGCGCTCCTGTGTTGCTGACCACAATGTCAGACGTGCAGTTCCCAAGACGCACATACTGAGGTCTGTCTTTAAGATAGTCCACGATCCATGCCACTAGGTATGAATCTAATCCCATCTCTGTCAGCTTGTCCCTAAGGAGCAGAGGTTGGATTGTGTTGAAGGCGCTAGAGAAGTCTAGAAACATAATTCTTACAGCACCACTGCCTCTGTCCAAGTGAGAGAGGGATCGGTGTAGCATATAGATGATGGCATCTTCCGCTCCCACCTTCTCCTGATATGCAAACTGCAGAGGGTCAAGGGCGTGTTGAACCTGTGGCCTAAGGTGGTGAAGCAGCAGCCTCTCCATGGTCTTCATCACATGTGATGTCAGAGCAACAGGCCGAAAGTCATTCAGCTCACTAGGACGTGATACCTTTGGGACTGGGGTGATACAAGATGTTTTCCAAAGCCTCGGGACTCTCCCCTGTTCCAGGCTCAGGTTGAAGATGCGCTGTAGAGGACCCCCCAGCTCCGATGCACAGACCTTCAGCAGTCGTGGCGATACTCCATCTGGACCCGCTGCTTTGCTGGCACGAAGTCTCCTCAGCTCTCTGCTCACTTGCGCTGTTGTTATTATGGGTGGGGATGTTTTTCCTATGCTGGTATCAGCAGAAGGATGTGTGGAGGGTGCAGTACTCCGAGGTGAGAGTGAGAGTGGGTTAGGGTGGTCAAACCTGTTAAAAAAGTTGTTCATTTGGTTTGCTCTCTTCACGTCTCTCTCAATGGTGGTACCCCCGCTTCGAGCTGCAGCCAGTGATGATCTTCATCCCATCCCACACTTCCTTCATGCTGTTATTCTGCAACTTCTGCTCCATCTTTCTCCTGTACTGCTCCTTCGCCGCCCTGAGTTGGACTCGGAGTTCCTTCTGCACGCGCTTGAGCTCATGCTGATCACCGTCTTTAAAAGCCCTTTTCTTCTGATTCAAAAGGCCCTTGATGTTACTTGTAATCCATGGCTTGTTGTTAGCATAGCAGCGTACTGTTCTTACTGGAACTACAATGTCCATACAGAAGTTGATGTAATCAGTAGTGCAGTCAACAACTTCCTCAATGTTCTCATTATGAGATCCCTGCAGGATATCCCAGTCTGTAGTTCCAAAAAGTTCTCTCAGAGTATTCTCAGCCTCCGGGGTCCACTTCCTGAATGATCGTGTGGTTACAGGTAGGACTCTAACTTTTGGTTTATAGTGAGGCTGAAGCTGAACCAGGTTATGATCTCCTTTCCCAAGCGCAGGCAGCGGGGTGGCGCTGTATGCGTCTTTAACGTTTGCATACAGTAAATCAATAGTCTTATTTCCCCGGGTGTTACAGTCCACATACTGGGAGAATGCAGGCAATGTTTTGTCCAGCGTCACATGGTTAAAGTCTCCAGCGATTAGCACAAGCTAATAATATAATATAATATGTTATCAAAGTTTAACTGGATATAACATTCATAATGGTTCTTTCATAGTTATGCGATTCATTGCTATGATGTTCTAAGGTGGGGCACAGCGATTCTCTGCAGGCTGACAAAGGATACAGTTTTTTGTATTACTAATCTAAAGTAAACAGAGTTTCCACTAAATGTCAAAAGTACAAAAATACTTGACAGGATGTCTTACAGTTGGTTTTCAGGTGGATACACATTTCAGTTTTGTGGATTACTCTTTTTATAGAAAAAGAAAAACTCTAAGAGGACGAGAGACAAACTCTTATTTTTGCAGTATGTTTATTATATAATTAGGTAAGAGGAATAAAATGCATTATCAAATAAGCTTAGAATGCCATGTTTTAAAAACTATTCTTTTAAAATGAACATTTTTGCAACTCACCCATATTCACAAAATGCACTTTCAAATGCACTTCCAAATGTGAAGATATCAGTCACAAGCCTTCACAAACATTAATGTTGCACTCATGCACTGGGAGTAAATATTGATTAATGAAAACTGGCCTGACAGGAAAATGTAGTATTCAATTAAAGCCAAAATACCAAGTGCGTGGTTAATACAGAAGCGTTCTAGATGCAGCAATGTTTTGTTTTATAGTTGACCAAATTAAAAGCGTTTCATGTACAATTATATTTTAACTGGTCAATGAAATTGGATTAGTGGATATTCTAACTGAAAAAAGAAACATAAGAAAATGTAAAAACTAATATTTACTATAATTGGATTAGCAGTGAAAACTGGTCACTGATTAGGAAAAGGGTTAGAATGAAAATCCTGCAGCCACTGCAGCCCTCCAGGCCCGGAGTTCGATGCCCCTGCACTAGAGGATGTTATGAAGATGCCGCCTGGGTACCTCCCACAATTGAAGGGATTATGTCAGACACTTGGCTTGGGAACACCTACAGGAGGAGAACACATGGCTGGAAAAAGGACACCTGATCTGCACCACTCAGCTTCATCCCATCACAACCCTCAGCAAAGAAAGTTGTCTAAAAAAAAGTCAGTAAGTGGAGGAATGTAGGCACTGTAAATTTAGCAAAATAATTGTCAACTCTAAACTGGCCTAGCATGAATAAGTGTGGGCATGTGCCCAGCAATTTATTGGCACCATGTTCTCAGTTGGTTCTATCTTGTCCCTGAAACAACTAAAATCCAACCCCAATTCCAAAAAGTTGGGATGCTGTGTAAAATGTATATAAAAACAGAATGCAATGATTTGCAAATCTCATAAACCCATATGTTATTCACAATAGAACACAGAAAACATATCAAATGTTTAAACTGAGAAAATGTATAATTTTAATAAAAGAATAAGGTCATTTTGAATTTGATGGCAGCAACAGGTCTCAAAAAAGTTAGAACAGTGCCATGTTTACTACTGTGTAGCATCCCCTCTTCTTTTAACAACAGTCTGTAAATGTCTGGGAACTGAGGAGACCATTTGCTGGACTTTTGATAGAGGAATGTTCCCCCATTCTTGTCTGATATAGGATTCTAGCTGCTCAACAGTCCTGGGTCTTCTTTGTCATATTTTTCATTTCATGATGCACCAAATGTTTTCAGTTGGTGAAAGGCCTGGAATGCAGGAAAGTCAGTTCAACATCCGGTCTCTTCTACTACGAAGCCATACTGTTGTAATAGATGCTGTATTCACTTTAGCTTTGTCTTCTTGACATATGCAAGTCTTTCTCTGAAAAGGACGTCATCTGGATGGGAGCATATGTTGCTCTAAAACATGCATATACTTTTCCACATTGATGGTGCCTTTACAGATGTGCAAGGTGCTAAGTCCACAGACGTTAATGCGCCCCCATACCATCAGAGATGCAGGCTTTTTAACTGAGCACTGATAACAACCCGGATGGTCCCTCTCCTGTTTAGTACAGAGGATGCCTTGTCCAAGTTTTCCAAAAAGAATTTCAAATTTCAATTCGTCTGACCACAGAAAAGTTTTCCACTTTGCCTCAGTCCATGTTAAATGAGCTTTGGCCCAAAGAAGATGGTGGTGTTTCTGGATCATTTTAACATATGGCTTCTTCTTTGCATGACAGAGCTTTAACCTGCATGTGGATAGCACATCAAACTGTGTTCACATGCATTGATTTCTGAAAGTGTTCCTGAGCACATGCATTGATTTCCATGACAGAATCAGGCCTGGTTTTAATGCAGTGCCACCTGAGGACCTGAAGAACATGGACATCCAATATTGATTTTTGGCCTTGTCCGTTGTGCACAGAGATTTCTCCAGATTCTCAGAATCTTTTGATGATATTATGTACTGCAGATGATGAGATATTCAAAGTCTTCCCAATTTTACATTGAGAAACATTATTCTGTAATTGTTCCACAATTAGTAGATGCAGTTTTTTTGCAGATTGGTGAACCTCTGCCCATCTTTACTTCTGAGGGACCCTAAGATGCTCTTTTTATGTCCAATCATGTTACTGACCTGTTGCCAATTAACAAAATTAGCTACAAAATGTTCCTCCAGCTGTTTCTTTTTAGTACCACTTGCTTTTCCAGCCTTTTGTTGTCTCCATCCCAACTTTTTTGAGACGTGTTGCTGCCATCAAATTCAAAAAGAGCTAATATTTTTCATGAAATAGTAAAATGTTTCACTTTCAACATGTCATATGTTTTCTATGTTCTGTTGAGAATAAAATATGAGTTTATGGGATTTGCAAATCATTGCATTTTGTTTTTAATTATATTTTATACAGAGTCCCAACATTTTTTGGAATTGGGGTTATAGTCTGTAGCCACTGGAATCCTGAAATAGACTCAGCAGGTTTGATAATATATACAATAGGCTCAGTACAGTACTCTAGAGAGAATTATTGTTTCAAAAAATACATATTTTTATCTAGTCCCATCAACAATTTAGACAATTTGCTAATTAGATTGCAGGGCTCCATTCCCAGCAACACCAGCCACATGGCAGTAACTAGTCCTGGATGTTCCATCACTCCATTTCAGGACACACACTTGTATATTTATCTTGGGCAATTTATTTAATTTAAATGTTTTGGGTTGTAGAAGGAACCCTGAGCATCCAGAGAGCACCCAGAGAACAACCATATGGACCGGAGACGTTTCACCATTCAGTGGGACTACAAAATGTCAAAAAGGCAGTTAGGCTCATAAGATTCTATAAAAAGTATGCATTTGAATAGACCTCTGAGCTAACACCGCTCATCAGTTTTGTGCATAACAAGGCTACGTGCTTAGATCTAAACTCACATCTAGAAAGTGTTTTGCAAGTATGTTCAGAGGGTCATTATTGTCACAGGTGTAGGGCAGCTCATTTTATAACATCTATGTAAAATGTACTCTGTAAAATGAACTCTTGTTGAAGACAGCTTGTTCAAGTGACTGAAGGTATATTCACCTTGTCCGTCTGTCCATCCACTTTCTAAAATAAAATTACTGACAGTCCATGACAAGGTGCACTCTCATTTATTCAAACTGGGCCAATTTAAGTGCCACAATGCGGCCATCACTCCACTTACTTTACCGTCTTTTAAACACTACTATCTTCTCTTCTTTTCATCTCTTTCATTGTTTTCAATCTGCATGATAAAGTGGAGTTGAGCTTCTCATGCCTCTTAAAAAACTGAAAATGTAAAAGTATATTTGGAGGCACAGCACTGCTGCCTCAGAGCTCCATAGTCCTGGGCTTGACTCCTGACCTTGTCACCATTTATGTGAAATTTGTCTGCTGTGCCAATGTGTTGGGGTAATCTAGCATGCCTCCCACATGCCCAAGGCATGCATGTTAGTTTGATAGGCATCTCTGAACCAATTCCATATGACTTGCATTAGCATCTCCTGTGATGAAGTGGCGCCCAGTCCAGGATTGTTTACTAAATTGTGTCCAATTCTGTCCATATAGGCAGCAGATACCTGTGATATTCTGAAGAGTAATGGATAGCAGTAGAGTGTTGTACCGTGTTAGCCATCTTTTGATCCAGGAGAAAGTAGGGTGAAATGACACCTTTTATTAGCTAACTAAATAGATTACAAATGCAAGTTTTCGAGGCAGCTAAGGCCCCTTCATCAGGTAAGGTGTAACAAAGAAACTGAAAAATACTCTAGCTTATATTGGGACAGCAAAGTGATTTTTTTTTCCTTTCATATTAACAACCTTTTTCTTCAAATGTTAGCAAAATTAATAAACCTTAGATGAATTAACCCTGAAAGAAGAGAACAATAAACTAATAAAATGTAGAGATAAGATAACCATCACTAGAGAAAGTCCTGTAAGGTTTTTTTGAAGTTCATTGTCTGTAAGATAGGCCACTGATGTAGTTAGCTGGTCAATCAGTCTGTTAGTCCACATATCTGATCATAAAAATCTTGTCTCTATTCAGACCATTTTCTAGATTGTTGAATTTAAGCATAAGTTTGTATTCCTATTCTCTCCGCTCCTGTTGGGTCTTGAATTACCCATAAGCACAGTGACTCTCAGATCCTTTATGCTGTGTCCATTACTGTTAAAGTGTGCTGCCACCGGAAGATCAACACTGTTCTGATTAATATGAAATCTATGTGAGTTCATTTGCTGGCACAATGTCTGGCCAGTTTCCCCTACATACAGTCCAGTGTTGGGGCACCTTATGCACATGATTATGGGACGGAGTGGTGGCTCTGAGGCTAAGGATCTGCGCTGGTATCCAGAAGGTTGCCGGTTTGAATCCCTGTCACTGCCAAAAGAGATCCTGCTCTGCTGGGCCCTTGAATAAGACCCTTAACCTGCAATTGCTCCAGGGGCACTGTACAATGACTGACCCTGTGCTCTGACCCCAAGGGGTATGCGAAAACGAACAAATTCCTAATACAAGAAATTGTATAAGGTGAAATAAAAAACAAAAAAAAAAATAAAATCATTAGGTAGACCACATTAGCAGATTTGCATGTGAACAAACCCTTTACTTTATGCTCCTGCTGGCAATGTGGTATAACTACCTGATCTGTCGTGTAGATATGTGCACAGGTGCCACACCTGTTCTGTTCCTGCTGAGCGACACATAGTGTTTCAGACAATCAGTTGTTTGAGGTTTGGTGGTTGTCTGTATGCAAGGAGGGGAGGTTCTGGGAATATATCCTTCAGTTTATTGTCTTTCTGTACCATGGGTTGAAGCTCTTTACTTTTTGCACATATTATATAAAAAGTTTATGTGCCGTAATTTAAGGCAGGATGAAGCATAATTTACAATTTAAAATAAAATTCTACTTTTTGAATTTGTTCATATGCTGCACTGCCAGGATTATTCTGTCCATATAGGCAACAGATACCTGTGATATTCTGAAGATTAATGGATAGAAAAGCATGCTTTTTGCACATATTATAGAAAAAGTTGCAGGTTGCATTTGGAAATTTATGTAACATAATTTAAAGCAGGATGAAGCATAACACTTCACAACATTTTTTTTTTAAATGTCTTGCTTCCTGAAAAGTTTTTTCTGATTGTGACAGGTACCTACTGGGTATGCACAAATATAGTTTTGGTTTTACTGTAACACATAGAAACTCTGAGAAATAGACATTTATATGTTTACTGACAATAACGTATTTAGTCATGTTTATGTTTCACATAAGCTAATAAATTCAATAGAATTAAAAGTGTTTTGCTTCTGATTTTCTTTTGTATTAAATATCTGGTGCACCACGTTGCAGTGTCCAACAGTAGTCAGCAAGCATTGACGGATTCCAGTTGCCCTGGCATTGTTTTTCCATCGTAGCAATGTCCTGGTGAAATCTTTCAGCGTGTTCGTAACTGACAGCACCGAGATTTGTGGGGAAGAAGTCCAAGTGTGAGTGGAGGAAATGAAACTTGAGTGACATGTTGCACTTCATTGTCTTGTATGCTTTGAGAAGTTTGTCTACCAGCTGAATGTAGTTTAGGGCTCTGTAATTGCCCAGAAAATTGTCAACAACGTCTTTGAACGCTTTCCAGGCAATTTTTTCTGGCCCAACTAACAGATCTTCAAACCGCTTGTCACTGATAACATGTCTGATCTGGGGGCCAACAAAAATGCCCTCTTTGATCTTGGTGTCAGTTATTCTTGGGAACATCTGTCTTAAATAAAGAAAACCTTCACCTTCCTTGTTCAGTGTTTTCACGAAATTCTTCTTGAGTCCCAGTTTTATGTGAAGAGGAGGCAAAAATATCTTTGCTGGGTCGACAAGTGATTCATGTGCCGCATTTTTCTGTCCTGGAACTAGCTTTTTACGGAGTGGCCAGTTCTGTCGAGAATAATGCGACTCTTTGGCACGGCTGTCCCATTCACAGATGAAACAACAGTACTTTGTATAGCCGAGCTGTAGTCCTAGTAACAGAGCAACAACTTTAAGATCTCCACAGATATTCCAGTTGTACCTTCTATACTGGACGTGCTTCAGCAACAGTTCCATATTCTCATACGTTTCTTTCATGTGTGCTGCAAAGCCAACAGGTACTGAAGGATAAATTTTGCCATTGTGTAGCAAAACAGCTTTCAGGCTTAACATTGACGAATTAATGAAGAGACGCCACTCTTCTGGGTTGTGATCACAACCCAAGGCCGAGAACAATCCTTCAATGTCACAAAAGAAACAGAGACTGTAGACTTGTACAAAAAATATGGTTATATCATGATATCGGCCTCAAAACACAGAAATTTTTAAGCCTGGTGACAGCAAACACCATTCCTGCAGTCTTGACCCCAGCAGCTCGGCTTTTGCTTTGGACAGACCCAAATCTCTGTCCAAATCGTTCAATTCGGACTGTGTTATCAGATGTGGATCATCTGATGAGCACGGTTCAAAATCCGGGTCAATGTCACTGTCAGTACCCTGCATTGCAGTTTCTTCATCTGGTTCATCTAAAGTCCAGTCCTCTGGTGGTTTCGGAATTGGAAGACTGTCGTCATGTGGCATGGGTCTCATTGCTGAAGGCAGATTAGGATATTCGATTGACTTCTTGTTTTTGGCAGAGAAACCAGACACATTAATCAAACAGAAGTAACAGTGTCACATGGTCTTTCTGTTCTCGCCAATTCATCGGCACTTTCAAGTGCCTCTGAGCCAGGCTCTCAGACTGACAGCACATGTCGCACAGCAAATGTGAGGCACCCATTCCTTGTCTTGATCACCAATTTTGCAGCCGAAATACAGATGATAAACTTTCTTCACAAGAGCAGTCATCCAACGTCTCTGAGTCGCAAATGTATATATGCCACAGATATAGCAGAATGTATCACGGCTGTTATGACATTGAGGAGACATATCGCCCAACACCAAAATGTCTATAACATCAAGCTTACATACTGTTATATTGCTACAGATACTATACTTTACTATACTGATACTATACATACACACTGACTATCTATATTAACCAAATGAGTAGGATCAGTGTAAGCAAGCCACCTTTATAGCATGCTGAGACAGCGTTAAGCTCGTTCAGACCTGCCCAGGATGTCAAATTCCACAGAACAGCTTCCAACCTGGCCTTATTCCATGCCTGGACATGTTCAGGCTGCACAAACCGTTGTTGATAAGTCACTTACGGGAGCGAAAATATTTGGATACAAATATAAGAAAAAAATCATGACAAAACTGAAGATTTCTCTGAAACGGTACTTGATGGGTAAATTTTGATGTGATATTCACGATCAGCACCCAAAAATCTATAAGAAACACCCAACAGTGTTCAAGAAGCAAATACTTTGTTGTGCAGTATAATTTACAATTTAAAATAACATTCTACTTTTTGAATTTGTTCATATGCTGTACTGCCAGGATTACTTATTTTATATCATGAGTTGAGTATAAGGTCTGCTTGAAAACTCCTGCAAAATCATTAATTATTTGTAATATGCTTAGTAATTCTCTATAAATTAAACACTTAAATTTATTCCAATGTAGTGTCAAATAAAGACACGGGCCATCAGACGTTTAATTTGCCTCATCCACTCCTGTCTTTTTACAAATAGATAGATTATATTTTGGCATTTGACAACAGACCTTGAACAGCATGTCCAGTGCCACTAGGTGGTGACATACCCCTGTTCCAATTAATCATCATCCATCCATCCATTGTCTCCCGCTTATCCGAGGTCGGGTCACGGGGGCAGCAGCTTGAGCAGAGATGCCCAGACTTCCCTCTCCCCGGCCACTTCTTCTAGCTCTTCCGGGAGAATCCCAAGGCGTTCCCAGGCCAGTCGAGAGACATAGTCCCTCCAGCGTGTCCTGGGTCTTCCCCTGGGCCTCCTCCCGGTTAGATGTGCCCGGAAAACCTCACCAGGGAGGCGTCCAGGAGGCATCCTGATCAGATGCCCGAGCCACCTCATCTGACTCCTCTCGATGCGGAGGAGCAGCGGCTCTACTCTGAGCCCCTCCCGGATGACTGAGCTTCTCACCCTATCTTTAAGGGAAAGCCCAGACACCCTGCGGAGGAAACTCATTTCAGCCGCTTGTATTTGCGATCTCATTCTTTCGGTCACTACCCACAGCTCATGACCATAGGTGAGGGTAGGAACATAGATCGACTGGTAAATTGAGAGCTTCGCCTTGTGGCTCAGCTCCTTTTTCACCATGACAGACCGATGCAGCGCCCGCATTACTGCGGATGCCGCACCGATCCGCCTGTCGATCTCACGCTCCATTCTTCCCTCACTCGTGAACAAGACCCCGAGATACTTGAACTCCTCCACTTGGGGCAGGATCTCGCTACCAACCCTGAGAGGGCACTCCACCCTTTTCCGGCTGAGGACCATGGTCTCAGATTTGGAGGTGCTGATTCTCATCCCAGCCGCTTCACACTCAGCTGCAAACCGATCCAGAGAGAGCTGAAGATCACGGCCTGATGAAGCAAACAGGACAACATCATCTGCAAAAAGCAGTGACCCAATCCTGAGCCCACCAAACCGGACCCCCTCAACGCCCTGGCTTCGCCTAGAAATTCTGTCCATAAAAGTTATGAACAGAATCGGTGACAAAGGGCAGCCCTGGCGGAGTCCAACTCTCACTGGAAACGGGTTCGACTTACTGCCGGCAATGCGGACCAAGCTCTGACACCGATCGTACAGGGACTGAACAGCCCTTATCAGGGGGTCCGGTACCCCATACTCCCGGAGTACCCCCCACAGGATTCCCCGAGGGACACGGTCGAATGCCTTTTCCAAGTCCACAAAACACATGTAGACTGGTTGGGCAAACTCCCATGCACCCTCCAGGACCCTGCTAAGGGTACAGAGCTGGTCCACTGTTCCGCGACCAGGACGAAAACCACACTGTTCCTCCTGAATCCGAGGCTCGACTATCCGACGGACCCTCCTCTCCTGGACCCCTGAATAGACTTTTCCAGGGAGGCTGAGGAGTGTGATCCCTCAGTAGTTGGAACACACCCTCCGATCCCCCTTCTTAAAGAGGGGGACCACCACCCCGGTCTGCCAATCCAGAGGCACTGTCCCTGATGTCCATGCGATGTTGTAGAGGCGTGTCAACCAAGACAGTCCTACAACATCCAGAGCCTTGAGGAACTCCAGGCGTATCTCATCCACCCCCGGGGCCCTGCCACCAAGGAGTTTTTTGACCACCTAGGTGACCTCAGTCCCAGAGATGGGGGAGCCCACCTCTGAGTCCCCAGGCTCTGCTTCCTCATTGGAAGGCATGTTAATGGGATTGAGGAGGTCTTCGAAGTACTCCCCCCACTGACCCACAACGTCCCGAGTCGAGGTCAGCAGCGCACCATCCCCACCATATACAGTGTTGACACTGCACTGCTTCCCCTTCCTGAGACGCCGGATGGTGGACCAGAATCTCCTCGAAGCCGTCCGAAAGTCGTTCTCCATGGCCTCCCCAAACTCCTCCCACGCCCGAGTTTTTGCCTCAGCAACCACCAAAGCCACATTCCGCTTGGCCTGCCGGTATCTATCAGTTGCTTCCAGGGTCCCACAGGACAAAAGGGTCCTGTAGGACTCCTTCTTCAGATTGACGGCATCCTTCACCGCCGGTGTCCACCAACGGGTTCGGGGATTGCCGCCACGACAGGCACCGACCACCTTACGGCCACAGCTCCGGTCAGCTGCCTCAACAATAGAGGCACGGAACATGGCCCATTCGGACTCAATGTCCCCCACCTCCCTTGGGATGTGGTCGAAGTTCTGCCGGAGGTGGGAGTTGAAGCTACTTCTGACAGGGGGCTCTGCCAGACGTTCCCAGCAGACCCTCACAACACGTTTGGGCCTACCACGCCTGACCGGCATCCTCCCCCACCATCGAAGCCAACTCACCACCAGGTGGTGATCAGTTGACAGCTCCGCCCCTCTCTTCACCCGAGTGTCTAAGACATGTGGCTGCAAGTCCGACGACACGACCACAAAGTCGATCATCGAACTCAGGCCTAGGGTGTCCTGGTGCCAAGTGCACATATGAACACCCCTATGCTTGAACATGGTGTTCGTTATGGACAATCCGTGACGAGCACAAAAGTCCAATAACAAAACACCGCTCGGGTTCAGATCGGGGGGGCAATTCCTTCCAATCACGCCCTTCCAGGTCTCACTGTCATTGCCCACGTGAGCATTGAAGTCTCCCAGCAGAACGAGGGAGTCCCCAGAAGGTATGCCCTCTAGCACCCCCTCCAGGGACTCCAAAAAGGGTGGGTACTCCGAACTGCTGTTCGGTGCATACGCACAAACAACAGTTAGGACCCGTCCCCCCACCCGAAGGCGAAGGGAGGCTACCCTCTCGTCCACCGGGGTAAACCCCAATGTACAGGCTCCAAGTCGGGGGCAATAAGTATACCCACACCCGCTCGGCGCCTCTCAGTGGGGGCAACTCCAGAGTGGTACAGAGTCCAGCCCCTCTCAAGGAGATTGGTTCCAGAGTCCAAGCTGTGCGTCCAGGTGAGTCCGACTATATCTAGCCGGAACCTCTCAACTTCGCGCACTAGCTCAGGCTCCTTCCCCTTCAGAGAGGTGACAATTCCACGTCCCAAGAGCCAGCTTCTGTAGCCGAGGATCGGACCGCCAATGTCCCTGCCTTCGGCCACCACCCAACTCACACTGCACCCGACCTCCTTGGCCCCTCCCATAGGTGGTGAGCCCATGGGAAGGGGGACCCACGTTGCCTCTTCGGGCTGTGCCCGGCCGAGCCCCATGGGTGCAGGCCCAGCCACCAGGTGCTCGCCATCGAGCCCCACCTCCAGGCCTGGCTCCAGAGTGGGGCCCCGGTGACCCGCGTCCGGGCAAGGGAAAACGCCGTCCAAAATTGTTTTTCTTCATAGGAGGTTTGTTTAATTAATCATCATGCCTGATCTAAATGAATAGCACATGCTTTAGAAGATTAGCCTCATTCTGGCCTTACATTATGTTAGTATGTTTGTACTTAACTTGAAAATCTCTATACTTGTAGGTAGTTGCGATAAACTATTAAGGAGCAGGCCCCTTTCATTCTGGACTGGCAGTTTGGCCACATAGCTGAAGCATTGGACTATAAACCAAAGAGCTGATCATTCATTCTCCACCCATAACTCAAGTAAATTGTGTCTCAAATTGTGCTTTAGTGTCCATCAATACCTTAGGGTAATATCCACTTTAGTGAGTTGCTATATTATGCACAGGTCGCTTTCTTGAGACACTTACGTTTTCTTATAGATACCATATTTTGAGAATTTCATGTAAGGAAGACAAGGTAAGACAGTTCTACTAAACTAATCATGGCGACAAAGAGTGGTGAGGTGTTACATATTGTTTAGCACATGTGAGTAAAACTTTTCTATGAGAAGAATGACACTCTAAACTTATATGCCTACAGTGTGCCCCTTCCCCATTTCCCCAACACACCCCAAAAGTAATCTTTCTTTGGCTTCTCTTTGTGGAACTTGGCCACGACCCCATTCATCCAGCAGCCTTCCAGTCTAGTACTGTTCTCAAAGCTTCCCTCCTGTCACCATTTTTTTCATTTATTTATTACATGCCTAATCCAATTTAGAGTCATGGAGGGCCACACACTATGTTGGCAGCATTGGGCATAAGTGAACATTTTTTTTTTCCTCTTTGCATTCCCATGATCGTGTACAGGAAAAAGCAGACATGAAAAATGAATGTTGTGTGACTAGTGCCAAATTACAGTAGTATTATTCTATTGCAGAAAAAGAGTTCTGCTGAAGGTACACACAGTGTTGAATTATAATTTATCATCCATCCTTTGCCAACCTTCATCTGAAATATTAACTTTCGTCCAAAAACAAGGGACAAACATTTCATGCCTTGTCCTCTTGTGTATTTTTTCATTAATGAATGATGGGTAAGAGTGACCTTAAAAAAAGTGCACTTTGATCCTTGACTGGTGATGAATACAGCCCTGTGAAATAAACAAAGAACCACTGCAAACAGCTAGGTCCATAATAATAATAATAATCCATCTGTCTTCTAACCTGAACATTGTTTTGGGAGCTGCAGCCTGTCTTGACAGTATTGGGTGCAAGGAGTGTATATGACAGCAGGATGATATGGCACATTTCAATGAGCTAGATATCCCATCCATATTGTCCTATACATTCCCAAGATGGCATAATAAAAACCTGTATGTGACATCTGCATGGACCATGCCAAAATATATGAAGGATTGAGAACCTGGAGAAAGCAGTTTTTGTGCTTCCAGAAAAGCAAATGTCGGCAGAATGTTGTTGCTTAAATTTAGACTTCCAAAGGGTTGCCTTGGAGGTTAAGATTTGACAGGCAGCCCTGCCACACAGAGAAATGTGGCCTCGTGTCTTTTATGATCTTCAAGATTACCCAAAAGTGCTTCTCAGGAATACGTGCATGGCACCAGAAGTATTCCTGGGAGTATTTTTAAAAGAGGCTCTACAGTCTCTCCCAAGGGAGTCTGGAGTTGAGGGCGGAGTAGTGACAAGGGGTTTATCTGGCAGACTGAGGAAGGAGAAAGAGAAGACCATTATTAGAGAAAGACGACAGGGATGAGGAGTCTGTGAGTCTCATGGGGTTTTTGATGACACTCAGGTCTGCCTTATTTCATATAATGAAGCTTAAGGGTTTACTCTTAATTGTATTTCTTTTAATTACCCATTGCCCATTCTTTTTGGATAATCTTCCTGTTATCCTTATTTTTCTCTAATAAACCCCCTTTGTTTTCAAGATCCCAACATTTAATTATTTTGGGTTTGAAGGCTTGCTCATGAGCTGGTTACAGCAGAAACCAACTTATGATACTCATGTCATACTCATTCTTGTAACTACACAGGTCAGCTTAGGGCCATCAGTGAAGTGAATATGCAGGTCTTTGAGATGTGGAAGGATACATTTTTATTATTATTATTATTATTATTATTATTAGTGTGTAGAATGTGAGGTGTCAAAGAATGCAGATGTATTAAATGAAATTTCAGATATTAACAGTATAGTTTTGGAGACAGCTGGGACGTTCTGCTTCTTTGGTGACTCGTTGAGTGCAGAGGTGTGTGGAAGAAATTCTGGTAATTTTCCTCAATTCTGACTTCTAAAGGGGCCACTTTGCCATTAAAGGGGATAATGAAAGGTACTGTACTGTTGGGATATGGTGCAGCACCCTTGGCCATGAACTGGATTAATTAGGTTTTAGAATGTTATGTTTCAACAATATTAAACAATTTCAGTGCAGATGGCTCTGTTAGTTGTGAACTTTGAAGCCTAAATAGAAAGAATGTACAGGGCAATAAGCTGTGGTTTGGAGAGACTGCCAATAAGCCTTGGCGCCTGGTTTTGTCATTCACATTCTCAGTTGTTGTTAAAGAAAATTGCTCAATCAAGACAATTACTGTTAATGCAACATACCTTATTAACTTTCTTTTTAACATTAGAACATCAGAAAAATCTAGACAAGAATAGGCCATTCAGCACAACAAAGATCACCAGTCCTATCCACTTAATTCTTATAAAAAAACATCAAGTCTAGTTTTAAAAGACTAAAGTCCTAATGTGTACCACACTACTTTGTAGCGTATTCCATAATCTTTCTTCATAACTCATCCCCTTTAGCCCTGGAATGAGCCTAGTCGCTCTTCTCTGGACTTTTTCTACCATGGCTATGTCCTTTTTGTAGCCTGGAGACTAACACTGCACACTGTACTCCAGATGAGGCCTCACCAGTACATTATAAAGCCTGAGCAGAACCTCCTTGGACATCATGCTATATAACCTAACATTCTTAATGGCTTATGAACACTGTTTGGAAGTTGATAGCATAGAGTCCACTATGACTTCTAAATCCTTCTCCAACGGTGTACTTTCGATTTTCAGTCCTTCAACTAATGTTTTTACTTCTTTACTTCATCTGCCACAAATCTGCACAAGTTGTGCGCTGTCCAAGTCATTCTGTAATGATTTAACAGATTCCTGATTATCTGCCAATCCACCTATCTTCATATCATCTGCAAAACTTAACCAGCTTGTTACTTATATTCCTATCCAAATCATTTATATGTGTTAAAAATAGCAGCAGCCCTGGCACTGACCCCTGTGGAACACCACTCTTAACATCAGTCAATTCTGATAATGTTCCTAACACCCTCTGCTTACTGTGTCTGAGCCAATTCTTCACCCATCTACTAAAATCACCTTAATTTCCCACTCTTTTAGTTTGATGCCCAACCTGTGTGGCACCTTATCAAATGCTTTCTGAAAGTCAAGTTAAAAAATATCATAAGTTCCACTTTGATGATATCCTTTTGTTGCTTCCTCATAGAATTCCACCATGTTATTAAAACTTAACCTCCCTCTTCTGAACCCATGCTGACTGTTCAGAAAATCTCCTGTTCTTGTGATGTACTGCTCAATGTTATCCTTAATAATTCCTTCCATTAATTTTCTTGTGATACACATTAAGCATACTGGCCTATAGTTGCTTGGATATTTTGAAATGCTGATTAGAATAAGCACCATTTTCTACCCAGAACACTTTATCTCATCCTGTTATCCATGAAGATGATGAACAGCCTTTTCCTTCCTACTACACTTTTTACCAGTCAGCAAAACTCCAATGGCTTCAACTTCATATGTCTGCATTGCCTTGCACAATGGGAATTCCATGCTCTATGACCCCTTATGACCCAGGGCCTTTTCCTGATTTAAATGGCTTACAAACCTTTCCATGTTGTCAATATTAAAACTTTGCTCATTTCTTGTATTTCCTGTGTTTCACAAATCAAAGGAAATAACTCAGCAGTCAGAGCATTTGGACAGGAAATCATGTTAATCTAAATATTTAAAGCTGAGTGTATAAGTGGCAAAAGTAGGCTTTGCTGTCGTGTCTGTGTAGTTCATACTTTTTGCTTCCTATTACTTCATTCATACTAAAATTCTTTACTTTTCATTATAAAGGGACAAACATTATCATAAGTAAATACTGCCCAGATAACTAGATTTAAAATAATTTTTTCAAGAAAGCTTTACTTAATATAGATTAATACTTGTTAAGTAATATATAAATATATATATATATATATTGTAGAAGGGAACAGCCCGGACACAGACAGGCAGACACATTGCAAGCCATCACCACACGTTTATTTACCCAGTACTACTATTATTTACACTGTCTTAAGTGCACCACACAAACCCCCACTGACTCCCAAAGTCCAGGCTTCCAGCAGCCACTTTCTTCTCTCTCTTCCAACACAACACTCAGGGCCTCTCCTGCCGCCTCCTCTGACCTCGTCCGCCTCCTCACCCGACTCCAGCCTTGATTGTAGGGCGGCGGCTCCTTATATAGGCGGCTGATTGAGGGCCGCACCCGGCCACCTGCCACAATATATATATATATACAGTGCATCCGGAAAGTATTCGCAGCGCATCACTTTTTCCACATTTTGTTATGTTACAGCCTTATTCCAAAATGGATTAAATTCATTTTTTTCTTCAGAATTCTACACACAACATCCCATAATGACAACGTGAAAAAAGTTTACTTGAGATTTTTGCAAATTTATTAAAAATAAAAAAATTGAGAAAGCACATGTACATAAGTATTCACAGCCTTTGCCATGAAGCTCAAAATTGAGCTCAGGTGCATCCTGTTTCCCCTGATCATCCTTGAGATGTTTCTGCAGCTTAATTGGAGTCCACCTGTGGTAAATTCAGTTGATTGGACATGATTTGGAAAGGCACACACCTGTCTATATAAGGTCCCACAGTTAACAGTTCATGTCAGAGCACAAACCAAGCATGAAGTCAAAGGAATTGTCTGTAGACCTCCGAGACAAGATTGTCTCGAGGCACAAATCTGGGGAAGGTTACAGAAAAATTTCTGCTGCTTTGAAGGTCCCAATGAGCACAGTGGCCACCATCATCCATAAGTGGAAGACGTTCGAAACCACCAGGACTGTTCCTAGAGCTGGCCGGCCATCTAAACTTAGCAATCGGGGGAGAAGGGCCTTAGTCAGGGAGGTGACCAAGAACTTGATGGTCACTCTGTCAGAGCTCCAGAGGTCCTCTGTGGAGAGAGGAGAACCTTCCAGAAGGACAACCATCTCTGCAGCAATCCACCAATCAGGCCTGTATGGTAGAGTGGCCAGACGGAAGCCACTCCTTAGTAAAAGGCACATGGCAGACTGCCTGGAGTTTGCCAAAAGGCACCTGAAGGACTCTCAGACCATGAGAAAGAAAATTCTCTGGTCTGATGAGACAAAGGTTGAACACTTTGGTTTGAATACCAGGTGTCACATTTGGAGGAAACCAGGCCCCGCTCATCACCAGGCCAATACCATCCCTACAGTGAAGCATGGTGGTAGCAGCATCATGCTGTGGGGATGTTTTTCAGCGGCAGGAACTGGGAGACTAGTCAGGATAAAGGGAAAGATGACTGCAGCAATGTGCAAAGAAATCCTGGATGAAAACCTGCTCCAGAGCGCTCTTGGCCTCAGACTGGGGCAACGATTCATCTGTCAGCAGGACAACGACCCTAAGCACACAGCCAAGATATCAAAGGAGTGGCTTCAGGACAACTCTGTGAATGTCCTTGAGTGGCCCAGCCAGTGCCCAGACTTGAATCCGATTGAACATCTCTGGAGAGATCTTAAAATGGCTGTGCACCGACGCTTCCCATCCAACCTGATGGAGCTTGAGAGGTGCTGCAAAGAGGAATGGGTGAAACTGGCCAAGGATAGGTGTGCCAAGCTTGTGGCATCATATTCAACAAGACTTGAGGCTGTAATTGCTGCCAAAGGTGCATCAACAAAGTATGGAGCAAGGGCTGTGAATACTTATGTACATGTGATTTCTCAGTTTTTTTATTTTTAATAAATTTGCAAAAACCTCAAGTAAACTTTTTTACGTTGTCATTATGGGGTGTTGTGTGCAGAATTCTGAGGAAAAAAATGAATTTAATCCATTTTGGAATAAGGCTGTAACATAAAAAAAGGTGGAAGAAGTGATGCGCTGTGAATACTTTCTGGATGCACTGTATTTATATATACTGTATATACATTCATCCATCCATCCATCCATTTTCCAACCCACTGAATCCGAACACAGGGTCATGGGGGTCTGCTGGAGCCAATCCCAGCCAACACAGGGCACAAGGCAGGAACCAATCCCGGGCAGGGTGCCAACCCAGCGCAGGACACACAGAAAACACACCCAAACACCAAGCACACACTAGGGCCAATGTAGAATTGCCAATCCACTCGTCCGTTTATAGGAGATGGACGTCTGAAGCAGAGCTCCGCTAGCAGCGGCTTTATTTTTATTTAGAGGTATCCTGTATTTAACCCGACCAAAGAACTTCCACTACAATATACAAGCATGAGTAACAAGAAGAAAAGTCAGAAAGAACTGGAAAAGAAACTTAAAGCCGCTTCAAAGTCTGGACAGACTTCTGGCCCGAGTGCAAGGTATGGCCTCTCGGAGACTGACCTGGAACAAGCAGATGAATGCGCAGATCTCCTGGGGGACCGCTCCATTGTATCGTCTCCAGCCGAGAGTGAAAATGAGAGCGAAGGTGCTAGTAATACAGATCGTGCTGGATCGCCGATTTCTGAGGATCATTCAAGACTAGAAAAGGCCCTGCAGGATGTGCTCTCATCTACTCATCGTGAGCCCACAGCACCTGCTGTAACAGGAGCTGCATTTCCACTCGCGGAGCACGAAATCCGAAGCGAACTGTCCGAACTGAAAACTGAACTGAAAGAGATGATTGCTACACTGACTGCCGCCATGGCTACGGCCATAAATGAACTTAAGAAGGATAACAAGAATGAGCTTAAGAATCTATTTAAACGTTTTGATGTGAACTTTAAAGGCATGTTGGAGAAATTAGAGGAACACATCGAAGAAAATAGATCCAAACTGAAAATTAACCAGATTAATGACGTTACAGATCAGCTGGATGACGTTAAGCAGGCATTCATGGCTCGAGTTGAAACAGCAGAACAATTGGTGTCTAACGCCAATGGAAAAGCCACAGCTGCAAATTACGAATGCAAAAAACTTGGAGACAGACTTGCGGCCCTGGAAGATGGGTACAGAAGAAATAATATAAGAATTGAGGGTATACCTGAGAAAGGAGAAAGCTCAAGCCCAGTGAAATTTGCATTAGAATTACTCTCTAAAATATTTGGAGATGATTTTAAACTCGACATTGAGATAGCAGCTACTTATCGCACACTCAGGTCAAGTACCTTTAAACCTAGGTCTTTTATTGTCCGCTTCGAGCAACTACGATGTAAGCTTGATGTGATGGCACTGCTCAGACACAAGCAAGACATTATATTTGAAAATAATCTTATTCGTATTTTCCCCGACTTCTCACCATTAACAGCTGTAAAACATGCAGCCTACTTTGACATTAAAAAGTTGCTACGGAAAGTCGATATCAAATACAGCCTCTTGTATCCCGCCAAACTGAAAGTGAAAGTTCAAGATCAATATTATATTTTTTCAAGCAAGGAAGAAGCCGGAAAGGAATTAAAGAAGCTGTTTCCGACACTCTTTTGAAAGTTAATAAGGAGCCGTATTCTATCAAGGCATGGGAAGGACCTGTCATCTGCTCTCGGATCCACTCTTAAAGAGACTGGTATTATAATTATACATCCTTTTCTTTATCTGGACATTATATGTTTATGTCTTAATTAGAGTTATAGACATGAGTGTGGATGTGTGGAAGTAATTAAAGTAAGATTTTTTTTTTTTTTTTTTTTTAAGTACCTTAAAGTAGACTGTTTAGCATCATACTCTGGGTTTATTGATATTTCTACTATTACATTACCATTACATTTGTACTATTACATTATACTATTACACTAGGAATTACCATGTCTATCCTAGACTACTTTTTAAAATGATTCACAGGGTTCATTCTTTTTTTTATCTTAATATCTTAAAATTGCTGAAGATTATTTTAAGCTTAAAGACTGTTAATGATTATATTTTCGGCAGATAGTATTTAGAATTCAGCTGCAATAGATATCTCTTTGCTTTAGTTCTCCAACGCCGCTACGGGGTGGGGTTTGTTTTTTTTTGGACGTGCTCTGTCTCTTCGTATGTCAGAGGACTGGGACATCGCGAAGTGGGATCAAGCCTCATGTGGGGAGGCAAAATGGGGGGGTGGGGGTGGGGGATAAAGGGGGGAGGGAAGGAGAGCAGGCTATATCTAATCTATTCTTCTAATCCCTATTACTATAAGTATCAATGCAACAATAGGCTAAAATGCAATAACTCATGGGGAATCTTGAAACTAAGATTAAAACTGCCTCATTACCAATTAAGACTATAAAATGACATTAAAAACTTAGAATCAAGGTCTCCATGATGGGACAGTTAACTTTGTGAGCTGGAATGTTAAAGGCCTGAATCATGAATTAAAGAGAAAGAAAGTATGCTCTCACCTAACAGGCTTAAACGCTAAAATAGTATTTTTACAGGAGACCCACTTACTAAGCAAGGATCACTTCAGACTACAAAAAGACTGGACTGGCCAAATGTTCCATTCTAGCTTTATAAAGAAAACTAGAGGGGTGGGAATTCTCATACACAGAACAGTTCCATTTGTAGCATCAGATGTAGTATTGGACCCTGAAGGGAGATATGTGATGGTCATGTGCAACTTATATGACAGTAAAATGATTTTGATAAATGTTTATGCACCCAATGTCGATGATAAGGAATTCATGCAAAATCTATTTACATCCATTCCCAATGTGAACACTCATAAAATTATAATGGCTAGGGACTTTAATTGTGTTTTAAATCCACTTTTAGATCGGACTCCTGTGATAGGGGGGACGACATCTAATACTTTAAAGACAATTACGCAGTTTTTAAATGATCACAACTTATCAGACCCCTGGAGGTTTCTTAACCCAAGCTCAAGAACATATTCGTTCTACTCACCAGTGCATTATAGCTACTCAAGAATTGATTATTTTTTTATAGATAATAATTTCCTGCCTACAATTAAATCATGCAAATACAACACAATTGTTATCTCCGACCATGCCCCTCTAGTCTTGGAGCTAAAATAATTAAGTCCCTCACTCTCACCTCGCAGATGACACCTTAACCCTCTTCTATTGGCAGACGAGAACTGCACAGAATTTATATCAAAACAAATCAGCTTCTTCCTAGAGACAAACACGCCCACAGAGGTTTCTGCAGGAATACTCTGGGAAACTCTAAAGGCCTTCTTAAGAGGACAGATTATTTCATTTCTTTCCCACAGAAATAAATTAGAAACCAAGAAAGTGTCAGAGCTAAGAAGCGAAATTACTAGAATAGATGAAGAACAAGCCAAGCGTCCAAGTGAAGCTCTCCACAGGAAAAGGCAGGCCTTGCATACAGAACTCAACATCTTGACAACTAAAGAAACTGAACAACTTATTTATAAGTCTAGACATCATTACTATGAACACGGAGGAAAAGCTAATAAGCTTTTAGATCAACAAATTCACAAACAAGAAGTTCGCAATGCAATACCAGTAATCACCAACACGAATGGAGAAGAAATTATTGACCATAAAAATATAATGCACGCATTTAGAGATTATTATAAATCCTTATATTCTACTGAGCTCAAGGAAGACAACACACAATCTAATGCATTTCTGGATACATTACAGACACCACAAATAGATGCTTTAAGTGCTGAGGAACTGGATAAACCTCTAACGCTAACAGAATTACTAGATACTATAAAGTCACTTCAAAGCGGGAAATCAGCAGGCCCTGATGGTTACCCCGTAGAATTTTATAATAAATTCTCCACTCAGCTAGCTCCCCTCTTATTGGCAACATTTACAAAAGCTAGAGACAACCAAATACTACCTCAAACATTTCGACAAGCATTAATCACCGTCTTTCCTAAACAAAATAAGGACTTGTTACAATGTGCATCATACAGACCAATTTCACTCCTGAATAATGATGTTAAGATACTCTCAAAAATTCTAGCTAGAAGGATGGAGAAAGTGCTGCCCTCGGTAATATCACAGGATCAAACTGGATTTATTAAAGGCCGACATCTATCTTCCAATCTCTGATGCTTGTTTAATGTTATATATTCACCAGCAAAATCAAACACCCCAGAAATATTACTATCATTAGACGCAGAAAAAGCATTTGATATGATTGAATGGAACTACTTTTTCACTGCATTGGAGAAATTTGGGTTTGGCTCGAATATTTGTCCATGGATCAAACTACTGTATACCAATCCAGAAGCTTCAGTTTGTATTAATAACATCTGCCCAGACCACTTTAAGCTAGAACGTGGTACTAGACAAGGATGTCCCTTGTCGCCACTGCTGTTTGCAATCGCCATTGAACCACTGGCGGTTCACTGCCGAAATTTTTATCAGATAAAGGGGATTGTCAGAGAAGGACTGGAACAGAAAATTTCTCTATATGCAGATGATATGGTTTTATATATATCAGACCCAGAAAACACTGTCCCTGCAGTTTTAACAGCACTAACAGAATTTCAAAAGATATCTGGTCTTAAAATTAATCTGAATAAAAGTATACTCTTTCCAGTGAATTCACAAGCATATAATATTAGATTGGACACCCTACCTTTTTCCATAGCAGATCAGTTTAAATACCTAGGGGTAAATATCACAAGTAAACATAAAGCTCTTTATCAACAAAATTTTGCCGTCTGTATGGAAAAAATTAAGCAAGACTTGCATAGATGGTCAACCCTTCATCTCACTCTAGCCGGAAGAATTACCGTTGTTAAAATGAATACCCTTCCTAAACTTCTTTTTTTATTTCAAAACATTCCAATATATATCAATAAATCGTTTTTTAAACAGTTAGATTCAACAATAACCTCATTCATTTGGAACTCAAAACACCCACATATCCGAAGAGCGACCCTACAAAGACCTCAGGCAGAAGGTGCATGGCTTTACCTAATTTTCAGTTTTATTACTGGGCAGCAAACATACAAGCCATAAAAACCTGGACACAAAAAAATGAACATACACAGGCTTGTTCCGCAATAGAAGTAAAATCCTGTAGTACTTCTTTATACTCCCTGCTCTGCTCTCCAATAAATGCAAGTTATCGCAAATATACTAATAACCCAATTGTGCTTTACTCACTTAGAATATGGAACCAACTTAGAAAGCATTTTAAGATGGAAAATTTTTTATATGTGGCACCTTTGCAAGAGAACCACCTCTTTCAACCCTCGCAAACATATCCAGTTTTTAATACCTGGAAAAGTTTTGGGATTAAAATGCTCAGAGATCTTTATATAGACAACATATTTGCATCTTTTGAACAATTATGCTCAAAATTCAACCTCCTAGCTACACATTTCTTTCACTATCTTCAAATTAGAAATTTTGTTAAACAGAAATTGCCCGATTTCCCCCACCTCGCACCCTTCACAATGCTGGAAAAAATACTGCTCAAATTTGAGGTATTAAACACCATTTCCGCATTATAGAAAATCCCATTAGAGTCCCTACCTTTCAAAGATCCAAGAGGACATTGGGAAGAAGATCTCTTAATGAATATATCAGAAAAAGAGTGGAAGGTAGCAAAGCAGAGAATTCACTCGAGCTCCATATGCGCAAAGCATAGAATTATTCAACTAAAAATTAAATATCGAGCCCATCTGTCTCACTTAAAACTGTCCAAAATGTTTCCAGGGCAAGATCCAACCTGCGAACGCTGCAACCAAGCTCCTGCCTTACTGGGTCACATGTTCTGGGCCTGTACCAAATTAACATAATTTTGGACCAAAATTTTTAAGTGCCTCTCAGACAGCCTTGGTATCACAATTCCTCCTAACCCACTAACAGCTGTGTTCAGTGTTCTTCCAGACGAACTTGAAGTGGAGAAGGACAAGCAAACAGTGATTGCATTCACTACACTTTTGGCACGCAGACTTATTCTGTTAAATTGGAAGAATCCTAACTCTCCTCTGATAAGTCAGTGGGAAACCAATGTTTTATATTATTTGAAATTGGAAAAAATCAAATTCTCAGTTAGAGGATCTGTACAAAATTTTTTCAAAACCTGGCAGGATCTAATCAATATTATTTTAGAATAAGAGAAATAACTATTTAATTCCCTTCTCCATCTCTTATTTACCTATATATTTATTTCTCCCTTTCTTTTATTTATTGTTGCCTTATTAAAAAGCCCTAAGCAACTCTCCTTTGGCTTAGCTCTCCTTCTCAGGGGTGGGGTTTGATTTGTCTTCAATTTTGTTTGGTTATAAATTGATCTATTTGTATGGAATGATTACAATAAAAATTAATTAAAAAAAAAAGAATTGCCAGTCCACCTAACCTGCATGTCTTTGGACTGTGGGAGGAAACCAGAGCGCCTGGAGGAAACCCATGCAGTCAAGGGGAGAACATGCAAACTCCACGCAGGGAGGACCCGGGAAGCGAACCCAGGTCTCCTAACTGCGAGGCAGCATATATACGTATGTAAGTATATATATATGTATATGTATATCGTGACAACGCAACATATAACTGCCCATGAGTGAATATCGTTTCTTTCTCTCTAATAAATAAACCGACTTTTTTGAATGTTTGTCCCTGTAATTTGTTAATTGTCATAGCAAAAGCTATTCTAACGGGAAACTGTAAATGTTTTAATATGAATGGCAATCTTGTCCTATTGCAGTCCTTCTTTCAACAGTAATTTGGCTGGTGGAAGACCGGATGGTGTTAAAGGTTGTAGATATTCTATATTGTAAGCTGATGTTTTCATCTTCCACACCATCATCACCAACTGTTTCAGCATAGTCTATTGATGTGCATTTAACCAATTTGCCATATAAATGATCAACAATTTTAATGTTAATTCGTTTGATTTCATCATTTATTCGGTGCTAGGATTGCCTGTGTGCTTATTTCTTATGTTGATAACCCTTCGGGATGAAATTCTTCAATAAGATTTGGACATAATAAGTCTTCTTTTATTGGGAACTTAAAGTGAGGAAAAAAATTATAAGAGCTGAGAGCACAGGAACTGTGTCTCACTAAAGCATTCACATGAATGAGAGGTGAGAGGACCGTGGGCGTGGGCCATTACCCGTAAATGGTTGAGAGGAGGGCGGGACTTGCAGAAATCTCTTGGCAATCTCTCTTCTCAAGATTTTCTTTTATGACCTGGATCAGGGCATCAGCCAGCTCCTGGATAGTCTGTGGTGCTACTTGGTGGTGTTAGATGCACTGATACATAATGGCCCAGAGGTTCCCTACTGGATTTAAGTCTGTGGAACGTGTGGGCCAGTCAATGGCACCAATGCCTTCATCATCCAGGAATTGCCTACACACTCTGGCCACAGGAGCCCGGGCGTTGTCCTGAACCAGGAGGAACTCAGGGCCCACTGCACCAGTGTAAGATCTGACAGTGGCTCTGAGGATTTAATTCTGGTACACTAACAGCAGTCAGG